>NW_010415943.1:0-23609 GCF_000710305.1 Buceros rhinoceros silvestris | reverse complement strand
AAAAAAGAAAAGAAAGTCTTTGCCTTCAGAGGAATTTTAGGATGTAAAAGGAAGGAATAATTTGACTGCTTGAGCTTTATCCTGTGTGATACCAAGTACCTTCCTTTCTGTGAGATTCCTGCGTGGGAGATAAACCAGTTCTTTAATTTCTAACACCCTGTGGAAATAATGGAATTAACCAAATACAACATCACTGATTTTTTTCTAAACAAGAATGATTCTAGTAGTGCTAAATTGTTACAATGCCACCATCGTCTCCTTCCTGCTGGAAACCAGAAGATGTATTTTCTTTCTCAAAGGAGGGTGTTCTCATGCTAGTCTTAAAGAACACAATGCTGTCCTCATCACCTTGTTTCAGAGAGCATCTCCCAGCAGAACAGTTGGTTATACGTCATCAGTATGATACAGCATAAATAAAACACATCCATAATTCAAGGGAAGCAACACCCTTGGCATTACCTGTAAGAATTTGTCTGTGCCTTGCAGTGAGCCGCCATAATTACTCGATTCAGACAGCTATATTCAGTGCAAGCTTTTAAATAAAATAATGAACTATGTGGTGCTTTTGTTACTTTCACTTTGTTCCAAATATTTCTTGCACTGATTAATCAGGTCATCTTTCACACATGGGAAGTAGCAGTTGCTTCCATTCTTACAGCATTTATTATTTAAGGGACATAGTCTGTAAAAACTGGAAGATACAGCCTAGAACACTCGTGGGGGTTCAGAGTTGTCAAAGCACCAAGAATACTACCAAATCCTTAGTGAGCTCTGCACACACAGCTGTGAGAGTGCCCCTCGTGCTGTCTTTCCCAAACCAAAACCTTGTTCTCCATGCTATGGTCACAGAGCTTATAAATGATACTTAGAAAACCTAAGCCTAAAGGCTTTGTCTTGGCATGTAAATTATTGTGCTAACTTTCTGCCTCACCATGTGTGTGGTTGGTGGAGTGGCTGTCCACGGAAAACACCCCACTGAACACACAGCCCACAGACTGTCCTCCACTGCAGAAGGCAGGAGATCCTTCCAGTTGGCTGCCTTATATGAGCCCTCACCAAGAACCAAGAGGTGACTTTCCATGTGACCACTTTCCCTTGGGTTCTTCCCGGGAATTATTGGCATGCTTGTCATCCTACCGTAAAATACTGTTTTTACAGTGCTTTAGTCTGAGGAGCGTAAGAATATCTTCTAGATCTCACCCCAGACATTTTTCCTATGTAGGAGAAATAAGATCAAACTCAAAATGTTCCAGCCAGAGCTTTCAAGAGTGGAAATGAAGTCAGCAGATTGGTGAATACATACATAACCAGAGAATAACCCAGCCTACGACAATTTAAATACCATGGTATTTGTTCCTCTTCATCCAGTGAAGGATACATGGGTATTATCCTCAACTGACTTCTTGTGGAAAACTCTTGCTACAAAAAACATGGTAAAGCATGGCATGCCTTGGCATTTCTCTTGGGGGCTGAGGTTCATACTCTGTCACATGAGCTTTCCACCAGTGAATATCCGGCTATTAGCCACAGAAAGAGAGGTTCTCCAGAGTCTCAAAGGTCAACCCATACTCCTTTTTCACTTCTGCAGCCTTTTGCAGAGGTGCTGTTTCACATAAATGCACTGTCCAGGGTGGCACATCTGCAAGCTTAGAAGGACCCAGCTCCTAGCAATGATGTTGACAGGGTGCGTTTCCTCCATAGTCACTTATGAAGCTCACAGAAATTAGTCAGCTGAAGGAGATTTTTTAAAGAAAACGTGGCTATGAGTCATGACACTCTTCCAGGCTGACAGTTTTGAAAACACACCAGAGATGAGAAAAACAGGCCTAAAGGTAACCCTTTCATATACCTTGCCTTCCCACACCCATCCCCACCACAAAATTAGGAGACAGCAAAAGTTATTGCCCCTTCAAGTAGGCATGGAATCATGAAGAGTTTCCTAGAAGATTGTCAGGTGTGGGAATATAGAAACAGAGGAAAACATATAAAAATACACCTGCTTGAGGCTTCACCTTTTTGGGAAATACTACATGTGTGTACAATGCTTAACAAATTGGGTAGTGCACTGCTAAATGGACAGTGAGTTGCAGGGATAAATAGATAAAAGGTTGTGCCCTAGGTGGTGTCATCTTTCCTCAGGGATTTGAAGAGAATTGGAGAAGTTAGTGGAGTTTTTACAGCCCGAAGTCCAAAGGTGAAGAGTATAGCAGAGTATAAACAAGATAAAATAATATATATATATGTTCTACTGAATATAAAAAGTCTTTGCAAATTGCATTACATCATCTTTGATATACTAGCTATTTAGTTACTTGATAAGTAACTGTAATAATTATTTCTAAAATAACTTTTAAATAGCCTTCTTTCGCTATGTAAATAACCTAATGTCCTGGGTTCAACATGGAGGAACCGGATGCTCCCATGTTGTCCAGCTTTCTTCTTCCCAGAGAGCTGTGGTTCTCCCACTGTTTCCTGTCTCTGACTGGGCTAATGTTACTTCTGGAACGAGGCTTTTAACACTCATGAGTATGAATTAGGAGTTTGGTAATATTTGTTTAAAATTTTCTCTAATGGTGACTGTTTCCTCCAGTAAACTACTTCCTTAGAATATTCATGAACAGAAGAGCGGCACCAATAACAAAATATGAACAAACATTTCTTGATAATGATGTGAGGTCTTCTGGTGAATACTGGTGAAGCTGGTGCAAGGTCTGGGGCACAAGTCCTGTGAGGAGCAGCTGAGGGACCTGGGTGTGTTCAGCCTAGAGAAAAGGAGGCTCAGGGGAGACCTTCTCACTCTCTACAATTACCTGACAGGAGGTTGTAGCAAGGTGGGGATTGGAATCTTCTCACAAGTAACAAGTGACATGGTGAGAAGAAACAGCCTCAGGTTGCACCAGGGGAGGTTTAGGTTGGATATTCAGAAAAATTTATTTACAGAAACAGTTGTGAAGTGCTGGAACAGGCTGCCCAGGGCAGTGGTGCAGTCCCTGTCACTGGAGTGATTTAACAGCCATGCCAAAGTGGTGCTGAGGGACAGGGGTTGGTGGTGCTGGCATTGTTGGGGGAACGTTGGACTTGATGATCTTAAAGGTCTCTTCCAACCTGAATGATTCTGTGATTCACCAGCCTCTGATGCAGAAGTGACATAACAGCTGTAGGCACTGGAATTCATCTCTGGAGCTTTCAGCAGCTTGCAAACAGGAAGAGAAATCTGTTTGAGTTGGGTTTGGTTTATTTATCAGGTAGATTCTCTATTTGGACTGACTGCCCTGCTCTGGGATTGCTGCTGTTAGTTTTGGGATGCTCAGCCTTGCAGTTGCTTTCATCCTACCTTACGTTGTTGGTAAGCGTGGATAGAAACAACATTTAAGATTTAGCTGTCAGAATCCGATCCTTTTATATGTATATACAAATATTCATTCAGATGCATACATTTTCACATTACTGTTATAACCAAATAAATGCATTTTCTCTCGGAGAAAATGAAATTTGAAAAAAAGATATGGAAAAAAAAATTTGTACCACAAAATGTATTAGAAAAAATAGTGTATAAAAGCAAAATATGTTATTTTCATACAAGTAGACGCTAACACTTTTCTAAAGGCAGAAGCAGGTATTTTTATCCACAGAATGCTGCTGTTTCACTACAATGACGCATAAATGTTAGCCTGGCATTAGCCACAGTTCAAACTGGTCATTTAACACTTCCATTCTCATTTTTCAGAAGTTCAAATTGATGGTGGCTGAGCTATCAACAAAAAACATTGTTCTGCGACAGTCGGGATGCTAAATGGATTTTGAATTAGTAAACATCTGTCAATGACTTTCCCACTGCTTTAGCTTTACATCGTATCTTGAACAGGGTATATAAGCAACACAAAATTTGTAACTATTTGGTAAAAAGATTTTACTACAGAGAACAAACTAATACTGGAAACAGCATGTCTGAAAATAAGAACCAGTCTTGCAGTCTTCAGACGGAACTCTCCAAGGGTATTGTTGCTGCCCCATGCTTTAAAATGCACCACATTCTGTTGTCTCCAAGTTTTATTTCCATACATACATATATATTTATAGCACACCACTGTGGCAAAGGAAGTCATATATAACATCTGACGTGAAAAAAAGGAACAACACAAGCTTATAAAAGCTGATTTTCAAAAGGAAAGCCACTTAGGTGTGATTCAGGAAACAAAAAGTCTGTTCTCATTTCTTTTCCACTGCGCTCAGAAGAATTCCACTCAGTTTATAGTCCTTGTTTCTCAGTATCATGCTCCCTTCACAGATAACCAATAAATTCCCACTTTGCAAATAAAATTCCCATAAGGTTACAATTCTTGCAGGGCTCCAGGGCTACCAAGTGCACTCCAGCTCCAGACGCAGAGCCCAGCAAGCCCCCCTTACCCTGTGTTTCACTGCTGCCTCTGCTGCATAACTTGATGGCAAAGTTTGTGTCATTGCTTCCTCTGAGAGCTGCTCACATACAGGCAAGTGTCTGACCTCAGGTATTGGTTACTCGGTTGGCTCAAATGAAAGAAACCTGTGCTATGGCTTTGAAGATCTTAGCTTCAAACTCTGCTGATGGAATAAGTGAGAAAAACACTTCTGTGTCATGTGTGATACTGTATGTGACAGTATCACAATGGCTTCAAAGGAAGCTTTAATTCTTACACATCCAAAATTTCAAAAGCTTGACTGCAGAATTCTCTTCCAGTGAAACTTTTGGTATATTGGCTTACAACAGAACTCCCAAAATTACAGCTTCCCAAGGTTTTCATGCAAAGAGAAAGGCTTGCCTTTTTGTCTTTGCTATATATACACCAATGCACGACATGTTTTTTCTGTAAAATGATGACAAAAGGGGTGCCTGTTCAAGCAACAGGTCAACCATGGAAGAACTGTAGCACTGTTTATGACATTTACTGATTGGTTCATTAAAAAACTGAATAGCTTTTAAGATGTGAAACAGTAGATAGAAAAATGATGCGGAGTTGCTGTTGATGCATATTTTACCATTTGTTTTCATCCTCATTACTAAAAGCTTCCCCCTTCGGTGCTGGAGAGGCCATTTCATCACAGCACAAAAGCAGCAAGTGGTAGGTTGTAATGTGGCAGTGGCTCAAGAGTTGAAGATGTCAGGAACCTTACATTTAAAACAAAAACAAAACCAAAAAAGTAGCCTTATGTGGGACACATTCAGCTTTCCATACCCATGCCTATCACAAATTCATCACCAGACTCTGATCTATTTGGTAGATCCAGAAGAGATGTCTGAACAAATGAGTTTCATAGATTAAGCTGGCCTGGATCCAGCCAGCCTAAATCCCACCTAAATCATTGTTCCTGTCCTTATTACGGACTGCCTCCAGGTCTTAGCTCTGCAGAGAAAGCCAGAACTAGCCCCCACCATCTGGAACAGGCAGCTCCTAGGTGAGGTTACTTGGTCCTCACTCTTGCTCAACTTGCAAAGACATATTCAAGATTCACTAGGGCAGATAGAAAAAAAAGTTAGGAGCAGCATCAGCTGCTCCTGTAGTTATTTTATATTATTTTTAAAAAGTAAAATAATATAATTGGTACAATATTAAAAAAAATCCATATTCTTAAGAAGATGAACACTTAGTACTTCAGCTCCAGCCACCTTACTGATCCAAGTCAGACCAGCTGACCATAAAATTTGTCCTATCCAAACTCTTTTTTCAGGACCACATTGGCATTTAGATGAAACTGCATCAAAACCTTCCTGACAAACAGTTGCATGGCACTGAAAGGTAATTTGCATTCCTGTGTGTATCCTGTTCTTAAATTAAGGTATTCACTACTTTGTAAGAGGCTAAATTTTTATAGGAGACTGTCTTTTACCTTGTTTTCAAATCTCATTAATGCTTGCACAAAATGGTGCTACAATTAAAAATGCTGAAGAGATTAAGCATTTTTTGGATTATAAATTAATAAATTATTGTTTAAATTAAGTAAGAAATTGACAGGGCATTTGTGGTACAGAATAACTGTACTCTAAGAAAGCACCTCAAAACAACATAAGCATTTAATTTACTTCTGGAATTAGAGACCACCAGAAATTAGAGGGAGACGTGCATATGTATTTATATCAATATGTACATAATTATGTGCATCATTCCTCTTAATGAGAACTGTGTATACATATTGTGACATATTTTCACATGGCAGCAAGTCGCAGTTGAGACAGTTAATAGGAAAAGAAGCAGCATTTGTCTTTAAAAAACGTTAAGACACCTATAAATCTCACAGGTGTGTTCTAGAACACAAGACATTTATTAACTTTACATTAATTTGTATATACGTGAGTTTTGATAACAGAAAGAACCAATTGGCAAACTTGTGAAAAACATCTTTGTTCAAGCTTTTTCTTAAAATGTGTTTGATTCTTGTTATCTGTATTTTTGGAGCCAGGATTTCTTTATCATTAACCACCTAGATTTTTAAGCCCGGGTTTACAGAGCTCCCACTGAAATCAGGTCAAACCCTTAAGGTAAATGGGATTTCTGAACATGAAGGGTTTGTGCGTTGTTTGCAGTGGGGTTAGAGATGTTTTAATGTGTTACTTTATTATAATTTGAGTGCCCTGATGCAGGTTTTTCAGGTTGCATAAACAGCAGAAACATTGGAAGATGATTCCTCCTCACCAAAAAGGTAGAGGAAGCATAACGTACTTATAATATCATTAAAATCACACTGACTTTGTCTTGCTGAAATTATTAGCAGAAGCAGCGAGTAATTAATTTTGTACTACAGACATCAGCCATTCATTATCCTTTACCATCATCAACACATGATCACACAACCGATTTTTTTAAATACTCTAAAGGGAGAAACAATTAGTGAAAGCTATTACATAATAATTAATACATTTCCAAGACCAGACTGTTACACAATTCACATAACCTCCAAGAAGCGGAATGAGACAGACACACCTCAGACCTGCGTGTATTTTTAGCTGCTTTTTTCTTTTTAAAGAAAACATTTGAAATGATCATTCCACAGTAAGCAAATTATTTTCACACATATAGCCCAGCAAATCACACTTGCCTTACTTATCCCAGTAGGGCTGATTCTGCCCTCATTTTATGTCAGGCTCACTCTGATACAAAATGATTGCAACTTAAACCTCTTCTGGTCTACACCAGGTTAAAGGAAAGGTTTTTTCTAGCAGGAGACTTAGATCTGAGCAGTATCAAACCACACAACATTAACTGTCCACATTCTCATTTTAAATTGTCTGGTTTTCCTCTAGTGGAATCTCTGAGGTTGTAAAGACTCTACACATTAACCAAGAATGACAACCCTTTCTATTTCCCATTACACTGTCTAATGTTAGGTAACTAGTTAGCTAACTAGTTAGCTAGTTAACTAATCTTCAAGAAGGTGTTTCAACATGGCAGAAGTCTGTGCTACCACTGTTAATAAAACCTGCCCATCACCTAGAGAAGCTTTTGCTCCTCTGACTAAATACGCCTCGGAAAGGATTTTACATTTACCATGCCTCGTAGAGTGATGAGACCCAAGGTTTATCCATTCTCCTGGATTTTTCACTTTGGCACCAGCCACACAGAACTTTTGCCAGGGTCGACAGTCAATGTACAGTCAGCTGAACATACATCACTTTGGATTTCTTGCCTTCCAGTGGTATTACCTCAGATTGGTAGAGGAGACCTCATGCTGGTCTAATTCCAGGAATAATTCCAAACAGACATCTCAGCCATTCTCCTCGGGAAGACAGGTCACTAGCCATACACTGCTCTGAAACACAGAATTATTAAGTGCATTAGAAAAAGGTGTCTGCTGTAAAACATGGTAATTTTTCTACCTTGAATAAAACTTTAAAGGACAAAACCTCCTCTCAGATGCTATTTGCAATACACTGATGCATAGGTTCACTTATCTACCAAGGGAAGATGCATCATTCATTTTACTGGTAGTACTTTAAGGAAATAATTACACAATAATGTTTCAGGTATCTTGTTTTTTAACATTCTTTCACAATACATTCATTTATATTACAGATAAACAAGTAGCAATAACAAGCATCCTGCGTATATGAACAGCACTGGAAAACCCCTAGTTTTAACCCCAGGTCTGATAATACCTTGTACTTGACCTGTAGTAAACTCTTTACCTCTGTATATACCTCTATGCCTGTGAAAAGGAAATAAAAACATAATTTACTGTTTGCCACAATGACTGATTGTGAGGCTTATTACCTCAAAGTAGGTTTACTGTTTTAAGGCATATGTAATTGCTATTGCTATTAGTGAAGGTTTATGCAAGAAATCCCTTGGAAATATATTTGCTGGGCATAAAATTAGCTTAGAGCATGAGTGATTTATAAGATAATTTTGAAAGACTGAGCAGCATCTGTTTAGCTCAGATTTTTTTGTACAGGGCTTGATACCATCTTACCAACCAAAGCTCCAAACTACCTGTATCTAACCAAAGAGACCAGAATAAACTCTTTTTTGAGTTCATGGCTACAAGCAATCTAGATATTCTGGGCTACGCTGAAACTGCCCCATTTGGCTTGAATTCATATTTCAGCTCAGACTTCCTTGATCACTTCCAAGGCCCAGGAGATAGTTTGCAGCCTCATCTTGGTCTGGAATAGTCTCATTGCTCCATCACCAAAGAGGATCACATATAGGATGGTGGCTGACTCAGGCCTTCAAGCAACCAGGACAGGGCAGCTCAGGCTACTGGCGCAATATGAAATTCTGCTCCCACTAGGATGAGTATTCAAAGACCCACAAAAGGCTTGTCTGCCTTTAGCACTAGACCTAAAATATCACTAGGCTTGCAGACAGAACCGGGAAAATGAGATGGAGACTTTGGCTCAGGCATGTGGGCACTCAACTTCCAGTAGTGTGTCCATCTGATGGCACCAAGCTCCTTTCCAAATCTGACAGTGTCTATCCCACACATGTAAAGCAGAATCACATCAATACATTCTCCAGAGAACATCAGGTAAATAAAAGGAAGATGCAGGCTACTGAAATGCACCTGCAAACTAGCTCTGGTGTTTCTATGCGAAATATTCAGGTATGATGCAAGTCTTTATACAGGGAATCGGGAAGTCTAGTGGATACACTCTACCTCTAGACCAAGGGGGTTTTTCTCTATCATTTAAGAAAATCACATACTTCAACTTCCTCCTTTGGAAAGAATGATTCCTTTCTCTGGAAAAAATTTTGACAAGCAACTGAAAAACTGACAAAAGAGAGCTAAGAATAATTGATAACTATGTTTTTTGTGTACTTGGGACAGATTTGTATGTGAGTAGCAACTTTGCACAGATGCTTTTGGTCCATTGCAGCATTTTGAACACAGGAAAGCGTGGAATCACATGTGTAGGAGAGAATCTTCTTCCGTGTTTTGTAAATGCAACAGCATCCTTTCTCCTCCTGCACTTTTAATTTTCCCCCTTCTAACATCATTTCCTTATAACTGCTCAAGTTAGTTAGATTAGCTCCACTGACATACACTGAATCAGCACAAGCAGAATCAAAAGACATTACCGTTAATTGTGGCCCAGCACTGAGCATTAGAAAGACAAACTACAGAGATGTAAGTATGTGGGAAAATCTAAGGTGGATAAATATTCTTTTTAGAGTTTGGATTAATCTAAGCAATGTGAGAGAGCACATCTTTTCCTGCATCCATTAGATAAAATTGCCAGGACATGTAATAGTGCCTTAATGCAGTAATTCCTCGCTTTGTATGACTCAGTAAAAAACACACTTCTGACGCAAGCAGAATTTCTGGGGTTGGTACAAGCTGCCATTTTGAATTTGCGACAAAGTTCAGTCTGTTTAAAAAAAAGAGAGATGGAAAGACATTTATCATTATAACTTCAAGACAGCACCATTCATAACTTCAAGACATTCTAGGTAAGCTAGACATTCTAGGTGAAGCTAGGTAAAATATCTTCTTTCAAATTGCAAAGATATCTAAGCGTGATATAGGCAAAGACATCCACTATCTATATCCTTCAGATATCACCATTCTCTGAAGTTGAGTAAATTTGTTTTGCATTTTCAAAGCATATAAGTACAAAAAGTACAAAACCACATCTTTGTAGAAAATGTTTCTCAGAAGTGCTTTACTAATGATTTTAAAACCAGACTTGCTCCTGGCTTTTTTTTTTTTTTTTTTTTTTTTTTTTTTTTTTTTTTTTTTTTTTTTTTTTTTTTTTTTTTGTGTTACTTTAAAAAATGAATCACGTTGAAAAACTGCATTACACATTTAGGAGCTGCTAATCCTTCACCATACTAATTTGTCTCTATATTGGATTAAACTTTCTTACCCATTGGCTCTGTCTTTCAGGTTGCATCAGGTTGCAGTGCAAGACATATTTGTTGCCTGCATTTGCAGAACTGCCTTAAGAATAATGTATTGTACGTTCCTGATGTAGCTACTCCATAAGGTCACCTCCCCTATTTGAGTTCAATGGCATGACTAATGCACGTGAAGTTAAGCTTGTGCGTTCGGCCCTAAGCCAGCAAACATTAGCACAGGGGCAGGGAAGTGAATCCATGCAGAACCCCCCTCATTTCAGTACGGGAACACAGAAACATGCCACTCTTGGAGCCAAAGTGTTTACAGGGCAGGGACCTTTGAAAGCAATTAAACCACAAACCATATCAGCTCTGCTTGCATAACAATTCATTACACAAGCAAACAAAAAAGCTGCTACCTCCATTTTGCTTGGTTTCCCACTACTGTCATTGCAAACAATAACAAAAACAATAAGATTGCTTTCTTTATCATCTGTCACTCAAAATGGGAATCAGCCAACTATACTTTATATTGAAAAACACAGGACCATTCAACACAGTGATCCCAAACTGAGTTTTTGGAAAACAGCTTGGAAATAATTAATATTTAGCTGTTTGTTTTCCAAAGAGTGAATTAGTTAGTTTGGGATTTAACTGAGATTAAATCTCAAACACAATATTCTGTTACGTTTATCTTTCTTAGATAATCTCTCCATCAATATATCAGTCTACACAAAGCACTTTCTCACTGCAGTCCTCACAAATGTGCTCCAGTGTCCTACTCCTGAAAATAAATTATACTCTCATTGGAGTAAATGCTTCTTCAGGCTGAGATGTGATGGGGTCACATCTGGGCTATCCATAGAGATGCACAGATGTCAAAGGCCTTGTAAGGAATTCAACAAACAATTCCTCAGTGTTGCAATATCTGTGTTTAATGTTATGCACGTGAGTCATCTAACTACCCCAAAGGGGATTCTTGCATGTATAAGCATTTGCAAAATGGAAAATGATGTATTTTTGATGTACAAGAAGGAACGGAATTGAGTTTATGTCTCAATCTCTTATGGCTGTTTGGGGTTTTTTCCACCGATTCACATTATGTTATTCCTAGTCTTTAGTCTGATGACTTAAACTCCATAACCAAGACAACGGGGCTGATTTGGGTTTGTTCTCTCCACCAAAAACAGAAAGAAAAAAGAGAGAGAAAGAGATAGGAGGAAATTGGGACCAATCAGTAGATCAGCAGATACATATGGCTAAGAAATTTCAAAGCTGACCTATCACATGTTTATATACGTAAGTGTAATGTATATAGAGGGATAAATATATATACATTCATACCTGTACACATTACACTGGGTATATGCCAGGTTTGAAATCACTAGAATTACTCTCTCATGTAAAGGAGAGACCAATACATTTTAAAAAGACTTATTTCACTTACTGGCAGCATTTAAGGAATCGCTAACTTTTCATGACATCCATATGTGATTCTCCTGCCATGTACCGAGTGAAGAAAATTAAGTTTCTAGTATCTTTTCTTTAGACTATGAAAAGCAGTTTCTTGAAAAATTAAATTCTTATCACAACTTCAAACTTCTAAAAACACAGCACAGTCAAAATCAATATTTTCCCACAGATTGTCAGGTATTTTAAATTAAGTGTCTATAAAGAGCTTTAAAATACAAACACTTTTAGAACTTGATTAAGGTCACTTTTATTAAAAATTATAGTCAAAAGTGCCATGTAACAGGTCCTAGCAAGGCAGAAATGACAAATAATCTGGAACTTCAATTATTAAAAATGCAATCTTGTAATTTTTAGGACCGACTTTTAAAAAATGAATATTTTCCATCCCAAAGGAAATATCTTTCCCATTTCAAATGAAGACATTAAAACAGCCTTGTCCAGGCTGCTTAGCAAGGGGCACTCCAATACCAGCGGGTTTAGGAGAGTGTTACATGATTCATACCTCCATCCCCAGGGCAAAGGCCCCTTCAGTATCCTCCTGTATGTCAACACCCTGCTGCTGCTGCAGACAGTGAGCTTCCTTTGGAGCTTGTTCTTGCTCTGACAGCAGCCTCAGGCCTTCACTGGGCTCCCTGTCTTCAGTTCACGATTCTACTGCCTGGCTCCTGGTGAGCTCTGTTACCCAGGAGATCTGTCAGTCATGCGCCACACATCCTCTTGCACCACACCCACTCAAAATGACCTCACTTGCACTCCCCGGCTTGGTGCACCCCTGGTTTTCCCTCCCTCTGAACAGCTCCTCTGTGCACAGGCATGACTGGCCCTGAACCACAAGCCAATTAATGACGCCCCAGGACATGATGCAAAGCACACTCATGAAATCATCCTTCCTGGGTGACGCTCACGGGTGTTAGTGATGTGACAGTTATTCCACCATCACGTTGTGCTGTGGGCAATGGCCGTGTGATTATATGCTCTCCTGGTCCAGAGCACATAAGCACTGTTTTTATTAGCAACACAACCCCTTCCACCAATTTAATCAAGTTATCAGCACTGACTCTCGTTTTACGTATTTTTGTTCTTCCTCCCAGATTCTGTGTCAAAACATTCCTCCTTTTCCTTCCAACTTTCCAAAATCCATTTTCAAGATGGCACTGCAAATCCTCATGCAAATAGTCCCTTCAAGTACCCATGCCACTTTCTGCAACTTCACTTGTCTGCTTACTCTGAAAATGCAACAAAGATGATCTTAAAACCCCTGAAAATAAAGTCTCAACTCCTAGTGATACGACTGATTTTTTTTTTGCTGTAATTTTTACAGTGATTTTAACAGCAAAATAATACGAAGCATAGAAAAGGAAAAAAACCCAAGCACTAATATATCAATTCTTGAAAATCTGGTTTCTAGAAGTTCTGTGGTTTCCATTTATTTCAGCTCCAAGAATGAGTGCTTATAATTTCTGAAAATATGGATGACAATGGGCAACAAGCTTGAAATAAGATTTTCAATGCAATTTGGCAGGGGGAAAGAAAAAAAAAAAAGGTTGTGCTATCTTTGGCTTCCCACAGAATGTAATCAAATCACAGGCTTGAGAAGTACTATCATTTCTGTGTAGGATTGAAGATACTAAAAATGTTATGAACTATGTGTTCTGCACCTCAAAACTTCAGAAGCAAAATATTGCCAAGTTGGAAAAGTTTATAATATACTCAGCAGCTCCTGCAAACACACTGACTGTACCAAGTAAACCAGAATAAAAATTGAAAAGTTGTAACTTAGTCTAGGAAAGGAGCTGTTGAGTTACACAAGGGTGTGTAGTTGTCTGCAGTCAAACCGGGCACTCATATTTCGAAAACTATGTTAAGCTGGGCCATGTCAGTGACTAAGATAATACTGAGGTAATACCAGAGGATGTTTTTATCCATCAGCAGCCAGCATGCATCTGCATAAGTCAGCATTAAATTAAACATTCTAGTGATCAGTCAGTAGCACCACTTTGTCAGAAATATGTCTTTGCTGAGAATAAAATCCAGGTCCTACCACTCGGTTGGTTAAAAAAAACCCATAATAATAAATCGTATGAAAGTCACCATCCCCTGTGTATGAATACGCACAGTACTCTGAGGTTTTCCTATTCATCCAGTACTTACATGAATTTTAAGCTTAAATTTCATATTTGTTTAATGAGAACATGTTTTAAGTCACATAACTTTTCAAACCATAGAGTCCATTGCAAATACTGATTTGGATTTTGCAATTCCTCACAGGATCGCACAACTGACAAATCAGTCTGTCTTCTGACCTGCTTACTAGTCTCAAACATCTTTGGGAAGGATAAAAAACAAACCATGTTTAATCAGATGAAGTAAAAAACTGGCCCTTTCTGCAGTGAGACAGAACAGTCTGGAGAAGAGTAATTCTTCAGTGACTGACGATGAACTGTACAAAGGGCCTGAACGCTGGATAGGACCTTTCCCATAAGAAGGTGGTGACTGCCTGTAGCTGAGTGGTAGAACCTAGTAAGTGAAGAAACACAACCAAGGATGTGCGTGAAGAAAATAAAGATTTTGTTATCTGGCAACGTAATTGGGAAGGGGGAGGGTATGTGTGCACCTGGGATTTTCTCTCTTCTGGCTATGTTTCCTATTTTTCAAAGAAAAAATACCAATCTCTTTTAAAATAAATATGAACAGCTTAGGAAAAAAGGAGGAATACAATCACACCTTTTCAGTTAAGAGTAGAAAGGCATTAAGGAAGCTAGCAACTACGGCAAGGGAGGTTTCTCTATTCCATATACAAGGACATCACCACACCTAAAACTAAGTCTATAGAGGAAGGTTTTGGTACAGACTTTCTGTAGGCTCAAAGAAAAGAGAACGGTAAGTAATGAAGGGGCTAAAGTGCACTATTTTACCAAATTCACTTTCAAGAATTCATTATTTTGTTGGAGGCTGATTAACGAGTAGGTGGATTTAGCAAAAATGTCACAGTATGAGATCTTAAAAATAATTAAATATGAGAACAAAAGATTTTTTTTAACCAAATAAATTACATAGTTTTATATTTTGTTAGCATTTATTTCATAGTCAAAAGACACAGGAGAATTCTAGTATACAAATAACTGTAAAACAAATTTGTTTCCCTTCTAATGACAGAAGATGCTTTTGCCAAACTGTGAAGTGATGATAATTTTAAAATGTTGCTCACAGGATGGGGGAGCCATAAGAGCGCATAGGCCTCTGTCCAGGGATAATACAACACAGGCCTGAGGCAAACAGCAAAAGAAAATTTAGATATCAGTGAAACAAATAAATGTCTGTAAAATTGAGAGATACTTATGTCAGGTCAAATAAAAGATAAAACCAAGACAGTTCCCAAAGGAGCTGCAGAAGGTAGTAAAAGACAGCAACAGAACTAGGACTAAAACTAGGAGATGTTCTTTCCAGATTTGCTTCCATGCAAGATCAGAAAGAACATGGAAAACCAGTGGGGTTTTTTTCTGATAAATCAAATGAAAAAGGCTCTTGACCGAACTTCCCAACTTGTCATTCATTCAACCCAGGATCACTAGATCCAGTGATACTTCTGCCTTACTTTCCCCAAATAAACTTTCACAGCAGAACAGATTCACCTACAGATTCAATATACACATCAGCCTGAAAACTCTGAGGATTCTTTCAACAAGGAAAAATGGATATACAAACATGCTTATCTAGCAAACAGCTTTGACAGAGCTTAAAAAAAGGGACCCATATCACTTGAGCAAATAACTGTTAGTTTGAAGATACTGTTCAAAACGTAGCCCAGACATCGCAAAATGCTTCTGTAGTTCGTGTCAAACAGGTGAGTCATCACCAGGCTTCAGCAGCCTGAATCATTCCTCATGCCTGTTTTTTCCACTGAGAAGTATTTGCACATACAGGGGAATTCTTGCTATTTCCTCCACTCAACATTTAATTTTTCCCCTAATTATTTTCTATTTATTGCTTATTTTTCAACCAATCAGTTTCTATTTATTAATTTACTTGAAGCCAAGCTACATTTGATGATGATGTAAAAAGCCTATTGAAAACCGCAAATTTTTTTGCCATATTGGAATTTCAGGATAAAAATACTACTACCATTTTTCTATTATGAATGCATTATTTCTCTTTTAAAGTAGTCATTGTACTTCCAAAGCAAACATTTTCTTTTTCCAGAGCAGTTCACTTTTTCTACAATCTCAACACAAGTATAAGAACACGGTAAAATGAGAGAAGACATGCAAACCTCATGGTAAAAAATTAAATGACTGCAGCTACTTAGCAAAAACCTTAGGGTTGATTATTTTAATGTCTATAACTTGCAAAATAAATATACTTACACATACACAAAAAGATCACCCACCTTGATTTAATTTTAATGCCAAAAGCTGGAGGTTAGCCAGAGCTCCTCCTAAGAAGGTGGATGTTTTGTAACTCACTTCACTGAGGATGCTCTATGCAAATGGAAAAGAGGAGACAAAACGACACAGACGAGGAGGGGAGCAGACATCCAGGGCACCAAGAATAACATCATTAGTAGAAAAGAGAGGGTAGGGGCGGGTCAAATGTCTGGGTCAAATAAGGTAAGACAATGTCATGCTAGAAGTTTGAATACAAAGGCAAAAGGCTTGAATTTAACTGGGAGGTGCTGAATTTGAGAGATTTTGAAGGATGTGCCCAGCACCTTGCAGAATTGTATTTGAAGACTAAATTTTCATCACTGTTAGGACCGTGCATTAGTAATGACTGCAGAATTAGGTTCCAAGTGTTTGGGAATATATCTGGAAAGATTGATAGAGTATGACTGTCAGATTATTATCATTAAATAGAAGTATCTGAATGAAATAAAGAAAAGGAAAATGTAAGCTGAACAAAAGGCAAATGTTCCTAATGGTGAATTCTATTAGACTGTTGAAAAGTTTCCCAGGGGAAATAGTAGACTCCTGCTCTTTGCAAGACAAAACACTGAAGAATATACTTTAAGGTACAATCCTGCTGTAACACAGAAAAGCATTAGATGACCTATTATGTCTTTACCATCTTTGATTTCTGTGGAACTGAATAAAGCCAGAGCAATAGAGTAGCTGTAGTAAGTAGTAAGAAATCACAAACACTGTTTTAGAAGAAACCTCACTCCATTAATGTTTGTGTGCCCTGTGAAAATGTAGATAGGTAGGTCTTTGTTAACTTGGCAGAAATGGAAGTAAAATAAACGTTAATATTGATATTTTTGTACATATATATTCATGCAGATGTCTTAGTCCAGAACAAACTACACTGTCACCTGTTTTGAAAACTCCTAGTCTTGTGGTATCAAGAAACAACGGGTCCTAATACAGGTAATGTAATAAGATAGCAAGGTAATACCACAGGCCATATAACACAAGTATTGAATCAGAATATAAGGCTTCAAAGCACAATCAAGTGCCTGAGAGTAATCCACTGCACCAACTGTCTCTGTGCAAAATACTGTTTTGCATTGATAGTTACCCTGAAGAAAAAGCCTTAATAAAAACTCTACCAGCTCATTTATTGAATACATTTTTTTAGTCTTGAGTGCTTTCTGTGTAATTTGAAAATAAGTTTCTCAGAGAATACCACGAAAAAATATTTTTAAAATACTTATGTGCTAATTAATGTCAACTAAGATAGTCAGTCATGTGATACAACCTGAAGCAACAGAGAGAAGTCTTGGTGCAAAGTCTAGTAACTGGAATAACACTATTCCTGCATCTGCAGGTTCCAGCCAGGTTCCAAGATCTTCCAACAGAAGAGTAAAAAGTGGGAAAAGAAGCACTGCCAATCTGCATTTCACCACTGTCACTGTCCTGATCTATGAAAGGGAAGTTGCACTCTGCCTTACATCCTCCAAAAATATAAACCTACAGTATCATAGGGAACAAAGAAGTTGCTACACGGAACTGTTATCACCCCATTCTTCAGTGTCTGGTTTTTATTTGGATAACACTCGTCCCTAGAATAGTGTAACAAAAGTGAACTAAAATTCACTTGGTGCCATGCCTGCTCTCAAAGCAACATGGGAATGAGCAGGGAAAGGGTTATGATCAATTATCAGGACTAAAAACATCATAGAAACCGTGCAAGGGCCTGATTGCTATTATAGCTGGAAACCTTCACAGTGGCGCTCTGTGTGCCATTCATCCCGTGCTGGTCTTTTGTAATGATGTTCACACGTGTGTTTCTGAAAGTACTACAAAGAAAATCTCAGGGATCTTTTCCTTCCCTGTAAGGGGTTGCAACTGCCATCACCATATGGCACTGCTCTGTGGAGAGCATCTGAAAACTGTGGCTGATAATCTGTATTTACTGGGACAAGTTCAGCTCTCTTCCATAGCCACTGAATTTCACTTTCAACACTTTCTTTTAATTGGAAGTTTGCAGACAGCATTGTAGTGCCCTCATGATTGCTGTATTCTATTTGGCAAGCATTATTTTTACCTTTCATTGATGATATGTTTATATTCTGCACAGTGGCACAGGAAAAAAATCACTTAAAACAGAGGCCCAGACGAAATGTTTTTTAACGTACTGATTTCCTTATTGTTGTTATCTTCATTGAAGGTATTATTTGCGATTCCAGCACCATCCTATGATAATGACCCCTGTAGGGCAAAGTCATTAAAGAAATATCCTGTGAGTTTTACTTTCTGAATTCCTTTGTTACTGGAATCTTACATGATTATTTCAAATTATACACCAACGTGTTTAAAACATATTTTTTGGTTTTAAGAAGAAATGTCTAATTTCTATGCATATAGCACAACTAAAGCCCAGAAACCAAGCCAGAGCTGTTGAAAGAAGGTAAATGGCATATTCTGGCACAGCACATGTTATTGTCTCCCTCCATCTCTCACCATGTTAAGTGCTAATGCTTCAGAACAACATCTTGAGTGCGAGAAAAATTATATAGCAACCCTAAAGGTCCTTGGCTTACTGAGGCATTTCTGGCTAAAAGTGTTTCTGAAACTCTTTTTCCACCTTTTTGACACTCAGCAAACACTGTCTCTCAACATTCAAATCAAAATGAAATTAACTATTTTGGACAAGAAAGGATAGTGAATGTAGGTAATAGAGGGTGAATAGAATTTTTTTAAATGCTAAAGACATTTTACTTCACTCTTTTCTCTTAAGTGACAGCGGAAAAAAAAAAAAACAAAAAAACCAACATCATAACATTCCATCAAAACATCACTGCAATACCAAGCCAGAACAAGACTTTAGGACTCTTAAGAAAGGATTTGGTTCAGATAATGATTGTGATTTCTGGTGTGTGCACACTACTTGCATTTGACCATCTGCTGAGTCAGGGATCTGAGATACTCAGCAGAGACTTTTAGACAGGCACAACCTGTGTTGTCACGGAAAACATAAAACTCTTTCCTTTATTTTTATTTAATGTATAATGGAGATAACCCAGATGGGGGAAAAAAAGGTGTTTCCTTCTTAATAATAATAAATTTATTTAAATAATAAATTTGTTTAAACATAGTAATGAAGATAATGTTTCTTGGGACTCAAAATGAGCCCAGTTTATTCTGAGACATGACTTTGGAATTCAAGTTTAATTAAGAAAGAGCAAGAATTTACATCCTAAAACGAATGATGAGGTGGCAATAATGTTCTATTAATGTGCATATTTGTGCGCAGGCAGACCTCATTAATAAAGCTTAGGTTTATATATCTTTTTACTTGAACTGAATTTTTAAAGATTCCAGGGAACTGTAACAGAATGTTAAGAAAAGCCTTTTATGACATTGTTACAAATCCATTACACCATTTTGATAACAAAAGAGCCAAAATGATTTAGCCCACCTTCAAAATCTCCATGTTCTGTGGTTTCAGAACGCATATGCACATGTCGAGGTGATCTTGAGATGTTTTACACTATGCAGGATTGTAAATTTGTCTCACCTTTAACTGCTTCTATGATGGTTAAGCACACGCATAAAATGCACTGTAATTGTGAGCTTGTGATTCTTGTCACAATTGAAAAAATCTTTAAATAATGATTCCAGCAATATACAGGTTTACCTGCTCGCATAAAGAAGGGCATGATTTTCACATATGTGTGCCAGGGTGTTTATTAAAGCTACTAAACCAATTTTGAACTGTTGGGCTGGTGTGACAGATAACCATACAACCTCATGGCACAAGTCAAGCTAGACTCCAGTCTGCAGATACTGGAGATACTCCAGTACTGTAAAAGAAAGATCACTGAATAAGGTGAGTAGGAAAATCAGAAGGTGTGTGGAAGAAAGAGGCAGAAGAGCTTCACTAAGACTGGAGGAGAAAGCAAATATCAGCAAATAAATATCACAAGACATAAAGAAAATGTGAAAAACACACCAAAATATCCTCCCGCCCACCGCCACCACCCACCACCACCACCCCACCCCCCCCAACAAAACGTGTAAAAGATCTGCAGGATTATTCCTCTGTCTCAAGAAGGAGTGGATTTAAATTTTACAGAAAAGGACTACAGATGCACAGCTTACATCAGCTTCTACAGAAGAAGAGGCTCTATGTTTTTACAGTGCTTTTTCAGATAAAAAGAAAGCTTTATTTTAAAATTTCATCAGAATATTTGATCTATAAGATGGTCATATTAAAGAAATATTCCTTGAAAGGAGCTTAAAGAAAGCTTGTTTCAATCACATTTGCTGAGGTTTAGAACACTGTAGCCATAAATTTATATGATGATTGATGTCTTATAAAATTCTTAAGTTTAAAATATCTTCAATGTTTTCAGCTGAAGGACCACATCGGTGTATGTGGTTTGTACTAATACAATTTCTCTACCGTTTTTCTTTTCTTTTATACAAAACCTTTTACCACAATCCTAATGAATTTTTAACTATTGCTGTCTCAGGTGTAATTTCTATTAGTGTTGTGGGAATTATGGATCCAGTGAAAAAAAGAATGGCAATTGATATCCTGGATCAGGTCATCCCAACTCTGTGGCTGGCCAGCATTATTTACACATAAGAAAAATCATTTACAGACAAGAACAGCCCAAAGGAAAAGTTTCCTCTACTTATTGAGCACAGCACATAACTTGTCATATAACATAGCTGTGGCTACTCAAGATGTCCATAGCACAGCTAATACTTTGCTGGAGTATCATTCGGTTATTGCTTATGACAGTGAGTGTCACATACCAACTACATATCTTAACTTCAGAAATACTATTTCTTCTCATCTGTTTTAAAGCATTCCTTTCAGTTTTGTCCATGATTTCATTCATTACGTGTAGATTGCCTTAGCTTCCATGGCAGCAGTTAGTAAGAAATGCCTGTGGCTTCATGTGTTATTTAGTTTAGTCTGTATTTACTACACACACTTTCCAAAAATGCCAGTTGTTACTGAATGCATCCGATGGTTTAAACAGAACATGAAATCTCTTCCGAAAACTCACTATTTGCTGCTTCATGGGACAGGCTGTTGCAATCTTGCAACTAAACACAGGTATTTCGAACAAGGTAGTTTAAAGGAGCAGTTAAAACCCCAACAGTAGAGAAGTGGGATACACAAGCATTGCTTTGGAGTTAGCATGTCATTAGGTTACCCGAAGAACAATCTTAAGACAACATTAATGGACAGGCAGAACTGACGGTTTTTACATGTAAATCAAGGGAATGTAAAAGGAAAAAGTAACTGTTGAAATAGTGAGTCATAGGGAGTAGAAATTACAGTTTATTACAAAACAATTAAACTGTGTCTATAGGCAAAAATTTAATATCATAGAAACGCAAGAGCATTGCAAACTGTAACTGAAAGTGATTACATGAAAAATTAAGTTCTACATTTATTACGTAAATAATACAAAATAATGCAAAATGTATTTTCACAGCTTAAAAAAAAAAGACTTGAGTGGTTTTTTTCAGAAACACATTAAGATGGCCATATGCATTTCAGTAAGCACCACTCATTTTAGTCTCCAGAGGACCCACGTTCAATAAATATGCTGTGTTTTCCTCAGTTTCTTTGCTCAAAATTATTCATGCCAAAATACGGAATTCTGAAAACTGTGCTTGAAAAATATCTCTGAATCTCAGCTACATCTACATTATCATTCTGCAAGCCCAGTTCATTGCCAGTTGGGTTAGTTTCCATTTCTATCTACCAGAATACTTTCTGGGCACTCACATTTGCAATGCAAACCCTCTGTAAGCCTGATGCCTACACCAGTGACACCCTCCCCTGTGGGAGACTTTTGTTATCTCAAAATCTAAAGCACAGTTCTATTCAGGGTTCAAAATCGCACTTCTCATTTTTTCTCTGGACAGCTGTATCTATCAAATCACTTTCCCCCCTGTTTTCAGAAGGGTTGCTTCCATGCTTTCTAAGAGCATGGGTAGAAGTTTTTGTTTGTTTTAATTAGGAGTTTTTTTCTGTAAAACACTGTGTGCAGTTAAAAAACTTTGGCTCCCTTCTGCATAGCGAGGACTTGTGTTTATCTTACTAAGGCAAAGACAGGACTCCTATTTTCTTGCATAAACCTTCTAACAACTGGTTAAATATTGAAGGTTTTTTCTTAGTTCAGTCACTAGTCCATGGTGTCTTAACATGCCTGGAAGTCTAGTTCAGCCAGACAAGGACACCTGAACATTTAATATCTTTATTACTATGTATCTCTGCCAAGAAAAAGCACTTATCCAGCATGATAATAATTTACCATAGGAAAAATTACAAACATTTTTCCATCTCCTTGAAGTGTCAGTAATAGTAAAAGTGTCAGGTGATAGTTGCGTACCAGAATGTGCTAGTGCTGAGAAGCTCCATACTATGAATCTTATAGCTCTTTGAGAGTCCAGCAGAGATTGATGGTGGATAAGAACTGGAGTGAGGTTAGTGTATTCTCTTTATGAAGCTGCCATTTCAAAAGTATCCAGGATTACAAGTTACTAGGATTAAAGAGGTATGCCGTTATTCCATCACCAGATAAAAAATATAAACAGACCAAAAAAAAAAAAAAAGTTCCCATTTAGCCGAAAGAAATTAGGCTCAGAAGGCAACAGAACTTGCCTGTGTCACTGTGTCCATATCTTTTCCTCTGGATTTTATTCTGCATATTTTCATTATGGAACCATTCACGGCTATGTAGACTTTGCTGCGTTTTATCCTCTGACACAATTTTGTTCACTGATGTAGACTGTATACTGGGTTTTGTTCACCCAACGCCATGCCTACACCAAGCAGAAAAGGCAATGTGTCAAATCACCTATCTTATTGATTAATTAGGTAAGGCTTGTGCAATGTTGTAACTAGACCATGCTATAAATGTGGTAAGTACTATTTTGGGCCATTTCTGTAACTCTAAAGAATAAAATTTTGGTCTTTTGTGGATGCTGCAAAGTCGGTGTGACTCCATCACTCTATTTTGAGAAAATCAGGAAGATGTATCCTCTGTATTCCAGGCTTTCATACATTATGCCCATGAATGTCACAGCCTCTGCATGCCTAAGGCCACATCTGTCAAAGGCAGACCCATTGTTAGCAGAGCATGCTAGCATATACACTACAGGGATGAGATCTCCATGAGAAGAAAACAACTGCCATTCCTGAGCTGAAAAAAGAGTTACTATTTTTACTTCCCCCTTAAAAACCTTCACAAATTCAAGGATGGAAAATTTCAAAGAGTTTACATTTACATAAGACTTATAAACAAATAACTTATAGGAAATACATAAACTAGGCCCGCATGCAAAACACGACACAAATTTGTATCTTTAAGAGAAAACCTAGGTGCCTCTCCTGGGTTAGCCAAAACTTCCCTTGTTT
>NW_010415942.1:0-9801 GCF_000710305.1 Buceros rhinoceros silvestris | reverse complement strand
ACTTAGTCGAAGGCTCCCTATGTACAACTTATTTTAACACCTATTTAAGCTAGAATGAACCATTTTTTGGAGGTGTTTGTCTTCTGCATTAGTCGTAGAAGTGTTGAGACATTTTCTACCCTGCATATCTCTTCAGGCTTCTGGTTCTTATTTTAAAGAGTCATCTGTTATTTACAGATGACTTACACTTGTTTGCCACAGAACTTGCTAGTGGCTTACTGACAACCCAGAAACACACCTCGCTGCTCTCAGACAGGAGTATCAAAACCACTGAGCACGTTGTCTCTTATAGTCTTGTCTCCCTTACCACTTCACTGGTGCTTGTGTTCCCAACACTTCTCCAAGGAAATTTCTAGTGTCTCCTGCGTGCAGAAATACGAGGACTTCATCCATAAAAGAACAAGGATTTTTGCTACAGGCAAAGATTGTGTCACTCATTTCAAGCAGCTGAACCTGGAATGCAGCACCTCAAGTACTGAAACTCCTTGTGCAGCCTGCTCTGGGATCAGCTGAGCACCTGTCTTGTCTCCATTAACTGCATTGACTTGGCCTGCATTGGCCAAGTTCTTACGTGCCTCACTCCCACATAGAAAACTACCTGCAAGGGCCTTGATCTTGGTGCTGCATCTGCACTCCAGATGACTACTCATACTTCAGATCTAGAGAAAGAACAGCGAAACAAATGCTGTTTGCTTGCTTTCTGCTTTGCTTTCCCATCACTACCATATCATAACCTTACATCTTGTCAAAAGTCTCTTAGCATGGCATTTAGCTGACCGGGCAAAACCAGAGCAAATATCCATGCTAAAAATGCGTGACTCTTTGAAAATGGTGCCAGCCGAGAGTTCTCACAACTCTTGGGAAGAGAAGCAATATTCAGACACGCCTCCACGTATAAGCGCATACAAAGGGGAGTTTGAGACACACCCTGCTGGGGCGAAGCATGGGACTTTTGAATTTCCACCCCCAGGACTGAGAGAACTTTTCATCAGAGAGAGAAAAGAACATCCACAGTTACCTCCACACCCCTGGAGCAGTAAAAAGATTCTTCTGAGAGGCAGGTAGACCTTTCTGCGCTGCCAGTCACCGGCTGGGGTGGCTTTGGACTGAGTTCAACCCAGCAAGGGGTAAAACTGGCTGTGAGTCCCCAGATCCTGCATGGAGGGGAGTGGACAGATACTGATGGCGAGGGGCAACGTGAATTGGTTCCAGATGCTCAACGTGGAGCTTCCACAGATGTCGGGAACCCACAGGCATTCCCTAAAGGTCCGGCCCATATCCCTCTCTGCAGATGGGCAGTGCCAGAAGGCTCCAAATTTTGCTCATGGTAGACTTAAGTCTCCTCCCAGCTACCCTGGAGGAAGAAGGACTACATTACCGCATGGAGGTTTGCTCCAGAGGAAGTTTTCTTGGACTGAAAACTTTGTGAGATGACGGACAAAAAACTCCTTTCCTCCCCCTCTACCAGTGGTGCGACCTCGTGACGGGTTCTTTGTTTGTAATTGGGAGATGTGGGTCAAAATGGGGGACTGTATTATATTTTTGTATGCCTATTTCTGTATTTATCAACCTCTCCCTCTCTCTCTCCTTTCCAGTCCTGTTTAATTTTAAAATGACTGATTTTGGGGCTTTTCACTATTAAAACTCTTCTGTTCTCACCCCCTTTATGGTGTTTGTTTTTCCTTTGCCTAAACAAAGCCTTGAATTCAAGCCGTAACAAGCTGCTAAGCTCCGTTCTGCGTAGGTTTCAGTGGGTTTACCTGCCACCCAAAACCCTGCCCTCGTCAAACCCTTTTGGTTTTAACAGCCACAGGGTTTTAAACTGCGACAAAATGTTACACTACACTATCAGTATTTACTACATATTCATGTTCAGTCACATCAGTAAAAGACAAACTGGGCTTGGAATGCAATTTGGGACAGAAAGACTGCTCCGGCGTATACGTCTACAAGACAAATACTTAAGTTCTAACCAGTCAGTTGTAGACTCTCCTAACAGTTAATGGAAGGGAACAAGTACCTCCAGGGAACAATTCATAATGTGGTGATGCATCATATCTTTCACTATGGAATAAAGAATGAATAGAGAATGTCCAGGTATTTAACTTTAAATGCCCAAAATTTGTTGAGATGAAATTTAATCCAGAATGTCAATGTCATCTCTTTTCATAGCAGTAGTATTTTTACCCATTTAATTAGTGTGATATCATAAAATGGTATGACAACTGTAGCTAAAAAAGTGTAATTTAATGTATTAAATATTAAAGCTGGGAAGGGAATTTGCTATTAGAACAATATTAAACTATTAAACTATTAAACTGTTAACATAATTTTTTAAGTATTATGTTAACATATGACTATGTGTATCTTAATATTTTCTTAATGCTTTAAATGCAACTGGACCTGATCAAAAGGTACAAAACCCACTAATTAACTTATTTCATCTTAGATGATAAAGTTTTCATACCATAGGTAGCAGAGCATGACTCCGCCCAGGTTTCAGATCTGGTATGTGATAAAGTAAGCAGAGGTTTTCTGGAAATGTATTCGCAGGTACAAATCTGTCAGGAAACATGGTCTGTGTTTTTGTGTTTATAATAAAAACTGAAAACAAGTGAATGTTATGTGATTTCTTGATGTGTGTGTGCACGTGTGTAGACTTCCTCAAGGGCAGAGAGGCCTTGCAGAGAGCTCTGGATAGACCAGAGAGCTGGGTAGTCACCAACCGTATGAAATTTAACAAAAGCAAGTGCCAGGTTCTGTACCTGGCATGGGGCAATCTTGGTTCTATGTACAAAAAGGGAGATGAGACGCTGGAGAGCACCACATGGAAAGAGATTTGGGGGGTTGGGTTGATGGCAAGTTGAATATGAATGAACAGCATGCCCAGGCAGCCAAAAGGGCCAACCACGTACCTTCCAGGATTTTTGAGGCAGAAATATGTAGAAAGTGCAAACGCAAAGGGGAGAGTAGGCATTTATCAGGAAGGCTCTGAGCCTGCCCAGCCTTGCTTTTGTCTCCCTTGGCACTCCCGGTGCTCAGCTCAGTTTATATGCTGCAGTGTTGGGAGCAGGGTCTTTGATCTTTGTGCTAGAAAAAACAGCCTAGCTCTTTCTGCAGTGATAAAGTGGAAATGCAGCGAAGAAACAATGATGAGTTGTCATCTGCATTTTGAAACATGACTGATTTGTTTCCCTCCCCCAGAAAAATGAGATGGAAAATTAGCGGGTGTGGTTCCGTTGCCTAAATACAAGTGAGTCCTATCACCGATGCCATAAATTGACAGATGTACTCCAGACCTGTCTGCATCTCCTGTAAGACCTCTGTCATACCTGTCAGCCCTTCCAG
This sequence comes from Buceros rhinoceros silvestris, assembly GCF_000710305.1. NCBI lineage: Eukaryota > Metazoa > Chordata > Aves > Bucerotiformes > Bucerotidae > Buceros > Buceros rhinoceros. Next base: position 6,453 of record NW_010415942.1, on the reverse strand, counting down.
CATGGTTTAGGTACCCTGCTGTTTATCAGATGTCCATAGTTCCCTCTGTTTACAGAACTGACTGTTACTGACGATGGAAAAAACAACATCACCCACATGTGAAAAACAATCCCATCTTTTTGTTCAAGTTCTGCATATTTAACTGAAAGAGCGAGAGCTGCTGAAATCTGTTGCCTGACCTAATATGCAAATAATCCCTTGGACGATAAAGGGCTATTGGGATTTCTCCCAGCGCGAACGGTTATATGCAGCCTTCAAAAAGAGGTGCTGGTTATTAAAAATGATCAAAAAGTTGCATGAGCAACTCAGAAAGGTTTTGTGTTACCTTTAGGGAAAGTGTTAGAAAAGTAGGTCAAACAAGCACGTCAGCCAGGGGAGAGAGGGAAGCGTAACTGTTATCAACATAGTCAAGCTTTGGAGCTTGTAACCAGGTGGGACACATGGGTCTTTGAAGTGTTTGTAATTGTTTGTATTTTTCAGTTTTTAAATAGGTAAATGGAAAGGGCCTTATTTTCATGAGATGTAAACTGGATCCCTTTGATTTAATGTAGTTTACACGAGCTTTGACCTCCAGGACATGTGATGACTGTGGGCCTAGTGGATTCATCTGTGAGTAGCAGAGTGGTCCATGCGGCAGCAGACAGGGTTGACTGGTGGGGGATTTGTTTCTCTTTCATTTACCTGCTGAGAGGGTTAGCTCCTGGGGCAGGCAAAACAGACAGCTGTGTGCTGCGGTGGGCAGATGGAGGCGAGGAAAGAATGAGGCTTTCCCCCGTGTTTTGTCTCTAGGAGAGCCTGGGATAAAGACAGCCTTGTGACACCGTGGACACGGGACCTGAGGGCAGCTACAGACCTTTCCAAAAGCACTAGTTATCCTTTCTCCTTCAGCCATGGCACACCTGCCACATCCCACAGCTATCCCCCAGTACAAAGCCACGATAGACCCAGGCTGTTGTCTCTCAGGCTGAGAAGATCTGCCTCCGTTTTACCTGGGCTGGAGTTGGAGGTCTTCTGCAGGTGGCTCAGCATTTCTGCAAATGCAGGTATTTTTGCTCAGCAACTGAAACGTGTACCTGACTGCCGAGCTACAGTAATCTGGGTTTTGGCTCGGTCTTTCCACAATTCTTACACAGGGAGGGTCATGCTTACCAGTTTTACAAGGTGCTTTGAAATCTACAGAAGACAGTTTGCCACAGGGCATAAAAATCCCAGAGTAAGGGTTCAGATCCCAGGCTCAGAATTTTGGGAGAGTTCTAGTACAATAATTTCCCAAGACACTTTTCTTTTCAAGTGCAAGTGCACTTTTCCCCCAGAAAGTATATTCTGGCAGTCTTGTCTTCTTACAGGTAAAAACTTCTTTCAAGAGAGCACCACTGGACAGCTGTGAATTCCAAAGCTGTGCTTGTGCAATGGGGCAATACCAGAAATGGTTCGTTTACAGGTCTTTAAAAGATCTTTGTAAATATTTGAGTAGGATTTATACATGCCTTCACGTGTGAAATAGCCCGATTTCTGAATAAGGAACTCCAACTTTTTTTTCTTTTTTCTTAACAATCCCGAGTTTTTAAATTATAGGTGCGACCTAAAGGGAGACATCCAAAGTCTTACTTGCTTCTGAATAAGTCAGCATTTTAAATAGACAATCTGCTCTGTTACTAACAGCTAATTTTAAAGCTTTTAGTTCCAAGTATACTGTGGCCAACTGGTAATCAAGAAGTGCAGAAAAGCTGTTATGAGGAACAGATAAATGTGCAAGAGCTAAAAGTCAAAGAAAATACGTTTCTTTGTTGCTGTTCCTAGGGAGGCATTGCAGGTAGAACATCTGTTTCACTTACTGTGATTGAGTGCCAGGGCTGATGGATTGGTTTAATGTAGTCCTTATTAACATCTTGCAGAGACCAGCAAACTTTGCAACCTTCAAACAGGAAAACATTTTGAAAATTCAGGAGAATACTAAAGGCAGCAAAAATGTCACTTGAAATGAATGAGAAGTTCATAATTTTTTTCAAAAAAGAAAATACAAAAATCAGAGCATTGTGTTTGAACTACGGAATCTCCAAGCTCCTAGGTAAGCTGAAAGACATCCAAGTGAAGACTAGAGGAACCTTTTTCAGGTTTATCTTTTACAAGACAGAAAAGGGAGTACTGGACCCGAACCACAGAGGTGGTTGGGGTGGTATGAGTTCAGTCAACCATTGGAACATGCGATAATGCTGAAAACGGTCAAAATAACACCTCACTCTTCACAGTTATTGGGAGGGTTTCAGCAAAATATTTCCCCCCTCTTCTTCTTTTCTCTTTCCCCTCCCCTAATTATTCTGTGAGGAAGAATAAATGCTGTCCTTCTCTGGCAGGAATTGCACAGCTTTCAGCCAGATTTATCCTGTTTGCACAGCCTGAGCCTGCAGCCAGCTAACACGCTTCTCCTCAATATTCCTTGGATCATTTCAGCTCTTTAGGTTCTCCACTACAGTACCAATACTTAAAAAGCTTTCCATGGGTGATACTTCCATCCTGAAAACTTAGGGGATGCCCTCTTGGTCATCCCACTGGTTTTTAATTCCACAGTAGCAGCCGCTGCATTCCCTTCTTTGCAGATTTTCTTCCTCTTGCAATCCTGAGGAAGCAGCTGGGGAAGTTTGCTTGTTACAGGTTTCCAGTAACTATCCTTTCTTTAGTGGTGATCTACTTACGAGTGCTCTGGAGACATCTTTCAGCAACTCAAACAGGGAATTATATAATATTGCACCAGATATTTCTCTACATTTTAAGAGCCAAGCAATTAAATAGCAAAAGCACGTGCTTATCGTTTGAGCATGCTTTGCTCGAACTGAGATAGTTTTTACCCCTCTGGTAGTGGAAAACACTCGATTGTATTGGTCATAACAGCCCAACTGATGGATTGCGTGTTGGCAAAGTAGTATATCTGTGCAGAAATGTAAGAGGCAACAGGAAGCCCGTGTCACTTGTAGGTGAACTGTAATCTCTACCTGGTTCTGCTCCCCACCTGTCATGCAGGAACAAAAATCATGGCAACTAAAAGGGGCTGCAAGGTTTTTGGAAATTCCCTGAGGAAAAGACCAAAACGGTGCCTGAAGACAAAAACTTCTGAAATGAGGCTTAAATAGATAAAATAGATAAGAGTTAGAGTGAATGAACATGGGCACAGGCGTTAACACATGTTATACAAGCGATGTGTTTATTTGGTGTCTTCAAGTCAATAAAATCTAAGAAAAATTGGAATGGTAGGCTTTAAAAAAAAATAATAATCACCCCAGGAAAAGTACAGGCAATGAAAGCCATCAGATTTCTCCTTTAGCTCATTTGGAAGAATTTATGCATGTTCTGAAATTACCTCTATTACGGTATGCAAGCAAATACAAATTGTGATAAAAAAATCTAGCCAATATTGAATTGAATCTCCCAGGTACGTGAACAAACATTAAATTTCCACCACCGCCCTATACTCAGGTTGGTCTACAGATGGGGTATGCCCAAAGGAATTATTATTGCTTCTCTGAGACTTTCTTTTATAAATCACTCACGGAACAGAGGCTGAAAAAAATTGAGCAAGAAAGCCAGAAATTAATCAGTGCCTCACATGTGATTTTGGTAGAAATACACACAATACTTACATCGATCAAATTTCTATTTAAGTAAACATATTTTTTTAAGTGGGATGCCTCTGTGAATTCCCCGCAGGACCACACTGACAGATGTTTTCTTGAAGAATCTCCTTGAAGGGAACTCCACTGAACTATAGCTGGTTTAGAAGCTTTAACTGTTATGTGCAGCTTCCCCCCCGTGTCAGGGTGGGCCTGCAGGTTTAGCACCATACCGTCACTGCTTTTCCCTGTTTTTTTCGGTTTAGGAATGCCACCGGCTCCACCTTAATTTTTCTTCTTTTTTTTTTTGCCTTTGTTTTTTTCCTTTTTGGGTCTGTAATTTCTAATGGAAACACCCTTTGGGCTCTTTCAACAATGCAGTACACTTTCCTCTTGTAGTGCCTCAGTGCGGTTGAGAACTGCCGGTGCAGAGCCCTACGCAGGTGGCTAAGAAAAACTAGCTTACAGTCAAATCCTCAGCAAGAGGACAACGCCTACTTCTCATGGTTCAAAGCTGCTCCACAAAGAAATTAAACTAGGCCTGGGCTGAAGGGCAGTATCTAAAGCACACTGCTGTTTCAAAAGTCACGTCAGATTACTAGACTAAGAGATTTAGGCAAGTTTATTTTCTGTAGCAAAGAGAAGACAAGCAAATGATGTTGTCAGTACGTCACAAGCCACATCTAACCCACTTATACAGATGGGTAAGAAACACATTTGTGTCAAAAAATCTATTACCACATTCAGATTGACGCTATTCTTTAGTACCAAATTTCTCAGTAACTCTATTTGTCCTCCAGTCCTACCCCATCCCCAGCTGTGCAGTTCTGTGCCAACATGCTAATAATTACACCATCCCTTTTCGAGTAGCTCATCACATACAATGGACAATTTTCTCTGTAATGAGTATAAATATGGTTCCTAAAATATAAATTAGAGAAATACAGTAGTATGGGAACATTAAGGTTCTATTAGCAATAAATGTTTTCCTTCTCTGTTGGCAGGCACTACATTCCCCTGCTCCCAAATGAATATGTAGAGCTTACACAAACTGCAAAAAACAGCTTAGAAATAAAAACGTTTTTGTTTTGCTCTCTAAACCTTTTCAGTTCTATCAGTCTCAGGAAACATAGCATTTTTTGACAACCTTTTAACTGCACATGGTGGAAATAAATTAGTACAAAAGACCTTTCCAGGAATCGTCCAATGGATGTGAAAAAAAAGCCAAACCCAAGACAAAGGCGGAAAGCTAAGTAAGGATGTGAATATTAATCTTTCAACAGCTGGAAGATAGATACCTGCGCAGAGACTCAGCTCCTCAGCTGGTAATGGAGACCTGCCAGAGCTGTGTTGATTTATGTCAGTTGGGGATCCAGCTTCATGTTGCTCCTAAAGTAGGAGACAAGGTGTCTGTTCAAGTCTGCTCATATTACTAAGGGACATGGTTTAAAGAACAGGAGGACAATCAAGCTCCAATTCCCATTTGTGCTCAACAGCAATTTAATGTCCAATCACCATTAATGGCTTTGAGAAACCTCCGTGCAAAGCTAGTACTTAACCACATCTATGTGGTCTAAACGATGGATATCTTTCCTGGAATGTGTGTCCCGTTAAACAATCATTGGATTTTTGTTGGGGAAAAAAAAAATTCAAGTTACTTGTGTAATAAACCACTGTTTTGAAATATTTTTTTTTCCAATTTGGCCTATGAAAAGGAATAAGTTTCATGTTTTCATTTGGAGGGTGGCAGCAGGTTTAGTAGCGGAACTATAAGAAGAGTGATGGGAGTGAGAAATTCATCATCATCGTAATTCAATACAACCCAGGAAGACTGCAGTGAAATACATCGCTCCTAACTGTTGGTTAGTCTTCCACACACACAACAAGGTAGTATGGAAACATCAGCCAAGGAAACAAAATAATTTTACATTATAAAAAAAAAGAACTAGAAAATGTGACTGAGGAAATAGCTGCCATTCCCATTTATTCATCTGCTCAGTTGTTTTCTGTTGATAACCAATTGGTAACCACATGTTCGATGCTGTAAGGCACATAGGTGAATGCTCCTCTGGAGGAAGCGATCCCTCTTCAAAGCTTTACCCTGTGCTCAGGAGAATACGTTTCCACCAGGCAAGTGGATTGCCTTTCGTTTGGGCTGTAATCCTTTCAACTGGATGTAACCTGTCATCCAGAAGCCATTCTGGGTGGGAGCAAATCCAAGGAAGTCAGTGAAAATGTTCCACGATGAAACAGCAAACTCTCAACTTAGAGAATTTTGAAAGCCTTTGACTGGCACGGAGGAGTAGACGCAGCAGATGTGGAGAAAACAAAGTCAGTCATGTCTGCAGAAATTATGTGCGAGGCAACCAAATGCAACTGGTATCGTGGAAGCTGTGACGAAGGGTGATGTCAGGAGGAAGACCTCTAGGTCTCTAGTTCAGCTTTGTCTTTTAATCAGGACTAACATCAAAGCTAAGGCAGGTTTATAAAGACCTTGTCCAATCAAGCTCTTACAACATTCGAGGATGGAGGATGGCCCACCTCTCAGGGCATATGTTCATGTATTTTTGCAGCAGCACAGTGAATAGATTTTCTTTTTATCTAGTCAGAATGTTCCTTTTTGCAGCTTGTACCCTGCTCCTCTGTTCATAGCATGCGCCTGAGAAGAGCCTGCCTTTGTTGTCATGAAGACACAGGATTGGATCAGATACAACCTGCTGTCCACCTGGAGCCCAGGTGGATTTTTTCAGAGCTGTGTCTCCTGGGTTGTTGTTCCCCAACCTGTCACGGCACAAGGTTGTACCGTCTTAGGTGTGGGATTTCACATTTGTCTTATTTATATATATCT
>NW_010415941.1:0-20487 GCF_000710305.1 Buceros rhinoceros silvestris | reverse complement strand
GCGCCGGCCGGCTGCGGGTAGCGAGCGGGCCACGGTCTCGGTCTCTTGTCTGAGTCTCTCAGTCTCTTGCTTAAGTGGGGGGGACGTTTTGGGAGGGATTCCTTTTTAGTTTTTGTTTTCCTTTTTTCTTTTTGTCAAGAGAGGAGGAGGGAATACTCCTTCCCCTTCTCTTCACTTGGTCCGACGAATTTGCTAACCTAAAAACTTTTAACCCCGACTAATCAAACACCTGGGGGGGAAAATGTCTGGAGAGAGGAAGAAAATAACCTGATATTTGGGGGGTTGCTTTTTGGGGGGAGGGTGTTTCAGAGGTTTGAAATTGCAACCTAGACTTGCAATTAAAAAAACCTCGCGAAAATTTTGACACCGAAAACCTGTTCTGCGAGAAAAGCAGGAGCAAAACTCTCCATGTTTTGCAAGTCGTGACCATGAAGTGAGAGGGGAGACACCGAGCTAGCGTGGGTGTCCAGCTGCCCTGGGCACAGGCTGCCCGCCGCAGCCTCTGCCGCCCTGTGTAGAGAGGCCTGAGGAGAAGCGGAAAGCGTTGGCCATGCCCAGTCTCGGCTAACCGTGCTCGCTGTGGAGCGCAGCCGCGGAGAGAGGAGGATCCCCGGGGGATCAGCAGCCCAGGGAGTGTGAGAGGTGTTGGGGGATGTAGGGCTCTCCCACTGGTAAGGAGCCCAGGTTTAGGGCACTGATTTGGGTTTTAGCCTCTAGGTGAGATAATACTATCCCTTGAACCCCTGCCAGCCCGTCGTCTATGGCCATCATGATCCCTCTTGGTTTTGGCAGCAGTAGCCTTAGGGCAATGATGTGCCTGATGATGAGCAGGATGAAGTTAGAAATGACTCCGCTGTTTTTTCTCTTTGCTCCCCTGCGAACCAGCACTGTGTTGTCTGTAGTTGATTTTGTTGTCATTGGCAGAGAAATGTCATACCTCCCAGGATGTGCATTCCTCCTTTGCACCCTTTTCTCTGCTCTTCACCAAGTGTAATAATTCTAAAGAAAAACCGGGCAACATAGCAATAGTGGAAAGCTGAGAATAATAATCAGTAGAGTCATGAATCTGGCTGGGGTAAAACGCAATTTGTAATTTCAGCTTCATTTTTTTTTTTGTAAGCAGAGCAAAAGTTACCCCCCCATGGATTGGGCTTGTGCCAGTTGCTTTTTATTGTACACATAAATTGTGATAAGATTTGTTTTGTTTTTTGTTTTAATTGCCCACTTATTCTTGCGGCTAAACTGTTCAAATTTTTGTCTTCAAAATTGTTAGGGTTTTTTTTCTTGGTTTATTGTAAAAGCTCGTGTCCAGCCATGGCTGGACAACTGTTCAGTTTGTTTCTTGATCCCTCCAATACGACATTCTCGTAAAACACTGCCTGAGGTGTATTAGCCTGAGGGTTACATTAGCGTTTTATCTATTCAGTCGTATTAGCAGGAATAAAACGACTTGTTTCTGTTGTACTCGAGTCTTACGAAAAGGTGCCCATAGTTTAGCGACAGTTTCCGGAGGCTTTAGTACCACCTGTATTACAAAATGGGGGACCCGAACTCCCGGAAGAAACAAGCTCTGAACAGACTTCGTGCTCAGCTTAGAAAGAAAAAAGAATCTTTAGCTGACCAGTTTGACTTCAAGATGTACATTGCCTTTGTGTTCAAAGACAAGGTAACTTGTTTTTAATGTTTCTGTGTTGCCTGTTGCAGTGCATGTTAACTGCACTGTACAAAGCCTTGCTGCCTGATCGCATCTTATGTTTTGTCCTTAATAGATTCCATTGACTTTTTAACTTTTTAAATTGCTGTAAAGTTTACTGAATTCATGTTTGTCATTTTGGCTTTTCATGTGTTTGTAATTGGGAAGGTGCCAGTGCCTCATTACATGATTATTTGGTAACTTCTGTATTGGGACAGTATTTTCTGAGGTTTATACTGTAATTCTTAAGCTTAATTGAGGTCTGAATTGCTTAATTGTTGGCTGCAAACGGTTGACTTAAAGGGAGTCGTGGCTGGAGTGATTGTGAAAGCTACCGCGTTTAGGTGGTTAAAGGAGGATCGATCTGGCAGTTGATGGGAGGAGTGACAAAAGGCACAACTGGAACGGCCCAAGGCTCGGGCATCCGTGAAACTGCTGCTGCCATTTTGAAAGGGAGTGAAAGAGGAAGGCTTAACTTACTTGGCTGCCTCCTCTGCTGCTGGATGCTTCCCCTCTGGGCCGGTAGCCTGGTGATATTTCTGAAGCTAGCTATAGACCCAGAATTGTAGGAGAGTTTCTGTCCACAGAAGGTGAAGAAAAGTAGGTGCTTACAGTAAGTGAATGTGCTGAACAAACGGCAACAGCATACATAATGCAGGAAATGCTTGTAGATGAGCACTGAAATTGTTCAGTCCCCTCAGATGTGCGTCTTTTTGCATTTGCTCTAATAGTTGTTTGGCTTTTAATGAAGACTGTTGTTTGAACTTTTCTAATTGAAAATTTTCCTTAATTCTGAAGTTCAGTTTACTTTTGTTCATCAGTTCTAGTGCAGACAGATGGGTATAGTTGGTACTTTCTCAGAGTAATGGAGAAGTACGAATGTTTAAGCAATACTAACAGATTTTCTTAGATGATAGAGGTCACTGGTTTTAGTTGGAGTATTCATACCACTTTCTGGTTGCTTTGTAGAAAGTAGTTGGAAATGGTAGTTTTAAATCCTATGAAATTTGCTTATCACAGTGAACTGGAGATGTCCAGTTTGCTTAAAGTAGGAGTTTGGCTGAGACTGGCTTGGTCAGCAGATAGTTGCCTGTTATCTGTGTTCTGGCTGGGAGTGTAGAGGGTTATTTAATAAAATATGCTTTGTCTGTCATGTAGTTCTTAAATAGGTCAAGACTCCTCATGAGCTATGAGAAAGCTGTTAGAAGCAGACGTACCACATTAAGCTCTTGCAGATTCCCCGTAATGTTTTGGCCTTGCTTGAGGGAGACTGAAATACCCCTAGTGAGTGCAAAAGTTATTTAGCAAACTGAAATAGTCCTCCTTTAAGAAGGCTGTGCCTAGTGGCTAGCTTCAGATGGGATCTTGATCACCCACTTTACCAAATGTGGCATTGAAAGACTTCATAAAAGGCCGAGTTTAAAGTATTGCAAAGTGAAAAAGAAAAGTGTTACTTGCTTTGTAAAGGACTCTTGGTCAGCCCAAAGTCATGTGTTCTACATGATAAGAGGGTCGTTCTGTTAATGCTTAGATACAGTTTCAGTGTTTGAAGGATTGACCTGTATATAGGTATCTTTGAAGACTACAAAAACCGTATTCAACTTCTTTAAGTTGTTGGACTAATTCTGCTTAACTCGTAAAATTTTGCGTGTAAAATGTTAGTGTTATTTGTGTCAAGGTCCTAACTTACCTGATGTACACTTTATATGTGAATGTTAACAGTTTATTTCAGAATTCATTATTTTCTATTATCAATAATTGCCTAGAAAGGGTTGTAATCTTAATGTAACCTGTGGTGGTTTTTTGTAGAAGAAAAAGTCAGCGCTTTTTGAAGTGTCTGAAGTGATACCAGTCATGACCAATAATTATGAAGAAAATATCCTGAAAGGTGTGCGGGATTCCAGCTATTCTTTGGAAAGTTCCTTAGAGCTTCTGCAGAAGGATGTAGTACAGCTTCATGCACCCCGCTACCAGTCTATGCGCAGGGTAAAGTTCCTCTTTACACTTACTGGATTCTAATTTTTCAACACTTGTGCTGTTCTTTGTGAATCTAAAGGCTAATCCTGCTGATTTTGTTTTCTCAACTCCTGTGTTGCTCAAGAGGTCTGTGGGCATGTGTTTACAGGGTCTGGTTTAAAGGGTTACAGCATATGTGTTCTGTTTAAATTAGGTAGTGCTCAAGCTTTATCTTTCATCTGTCTCAATCAGATATGCCTTGGGAATTCTGTCTTCTTGCCATCCTTTTCATTTAGAAGGCATGTGTTAATTCTTGCAGCAGCTCTTGCTGTACAACTAAGTGAATTTACTTTCTGAGTATTGGAAGATAGACAGTCTTTGCTTATGTTTTCTACATCTTCAGCTGGAATGTATATTAATGATACTGATACTTAAACTATGGAAAGCAAGGAAAACTTCAGCTCTGCGAGGAGTAGTACAAATGGAAAATTACACAAACATGGTCATAAGTACCACCTTTAAATTACGTGCCTGTCCAGTTAGGTTGCTTATCTGTACCTTTGACTAATGGAGGGAATGTAACTACAGAACTTTTTACTTACAGGATGTGATCGGCTGTACCCAGGAGATGGACTTCATTCTTTGGCCTCGCAATGATATTGAGAAGATAGTCTGTCTCCTGTTTTCTCGGTGGAAGGGATCTGATGAACCCTTTAGGCCTGTTCAGGTATTTGCTTTTGTGTTTTAACTAAACTTGCACCTGGAGGGGGGAATAAGTACTCTGAACCAGTGAGTAGATGAGTTGCATTACTTCTGTGGATGTGGAAGTATGCTGACTGGTTTTATTTATAAAGCAGCCAAGTGTTTTGAATGCATAAGCATAGGAAGCAGAATTTGGTAATGCTACATTAGGACTTGCAAAATTGAAGTGTTTGAAGGACCTTTGCAAATGACGTGTACGTATAAATACATATATCGTGTTAGTATTTGTAGAGGTGAATTAGATGTGTCTCAGTACAGTTGAATCTTTGTTTAAATATGATGGTGTCATTAAGGGGCTGGGAGTAGCCCAGTTGCTGTATTTTGTGAGATGAAAGTCTCAGGTGGATGGAACTTTTGCATTATAACTTTACTTTGGAATAAATTTGAAACATTCTAGGCTATTTTCAGTAGCCAGCTTTAGGTGTTTACATAAAGATTTTTGAGTAAGTTACATGTATTTTCTATGCTGGTTCTGAAATAATAGTAAGCTATCGGAAGAAACGTGCAGTACTGTTGATGCACAGGGATGTTCTGCCACAATAACGTAAGTCTGGTTTTATGTATCCAGTTAAAGTTGTACTTTCTGAATTGTTAATACGACATTGGACTAATGTCAGTGTTGGCAGAATTAAACCAGGGAATTGCTTAAATTGTGCTGGACTCAAGTGTGTCATTGTGGTCCCCAATTCCTGCTTTTCATGGATGAGAAAAGGAAAGAAACAAAAGTGATTGTAAAGCCCCGCATTAAAGGAAATTAATTGGTTAAATGTGAGCTTTAGCTTAAATATTTTATTCCCCCCCCCACACACACAATGCAGGCCAAGTTTGAATTTCATCACGGTGACTATGAAAAACAGTTTCTGCATGTTCTGAGCCGAAAGGACAAGACTGGAATTGTTGTCAACAACCCTAACCAGTCAGTGTTTCTCTTCATTGACAGACAGCACTTGCAGGTAAGCGTATTTCATCCCTCTTTTTCTTTTTAACCAGTGTGTTTTAATAATAATGCTTTTTCTTGGGAACATCGGTGATTTTACTGCAAAGTATTCAAGTAGAAAAATTGATCATGCATTCATGCTTGCATTTTGGCAGTTTCTGAGGAAACTTATGCTATAAATAGGACACATTCATGCAAAAACTAGCTATGGACCACATACGTGTTCACATAAAATTAATGCTTTTGTGTTAAAAATTAGTCTAAAATAGAATAACTGTTCTGGAAAAATTAAAACACCAGCTTCATTTGGGTGATACAGAAATTACTCAAGTGAAGAATGAACAGAACAGTGAAAATATTTTAGGCATTGGAGGTCGCAGACTAATTTTGAGTTCTGGCTGTTTATACAGATGCAATAATAGCTTTTAAATGTCTGGTGTTCCTCCATAACCAGCAGCAAAGCTAGCAATTGGGCTGATCTGCTGGAAGTCTGCCGTATTAGTCTTGAGTTAACTTCCATGTTTAATAGCTTTTCTTTGGGTTTTCTTTGCCTCTAGACTCCAAAAAACAAAGCTACAATCTTCAAGTTATGCAGCATCTGCCTGTACCTGCCACAGGAGCAGCTCACTCACTGGACGGTTGGTACCGTAGAGGATCATCTCTGTCCTTACATGCCAGAGTAAGGTACTGGCCAGCAAAATGGGGAAGATCACAGAATGCAGCAGTGGATTTTCACTTTCCTCACCACTTTATTCTTTCAGAATTTAGAAGAAAAAGGACTCATGTTCAGAACACTATACATTGTGAAACTTGATCATCCTGGATTTTTTTTATCATTTGTATCTCAGAACTTTACAATTTTTTTTAGATGTTTTCTGCATGGACCTTGTGAAAGGGGATGCTCTGCACGCTTCTGCACTGCATCAGCATCTTGCTAAAATGTGAAATGAAGGGACTGTACACTGAAACAAATGTATCCGAAAGCACAAGGTGATCGTTTGTGGTGGTGTTCCCATTTGTGCTGGTCATGCCCCCTAACATCTATAATGTTAACCATCAGTATTTGGAGGGTGAGAGTGAATGTAATGGTATAAAGCCTTATAGCTTTGCTGTTAATGATTGTATCGAAGAGCACTATCATTCATGTTAATGAACAGAAAAGTGGCTATTACAATAGGAAGTAAATGTGGGAAAGAAATCTTTCTTCAGAGGAAAAAAAGGCATCTCATTTAATGTGTAGGCATTTCTTGCCTCTTTTATTTTGCTGGGCCATGTCTAAGTTTACTGGCACTTTTGTTTTGGATCTCTTTCCCCGAGTTGCTGTATAACTGTATGAAAGTATTGAGTTGGATGCATTATACAGAAGAGGCAGACCTGGAGTCTGAAGTTGCTAAAGCAGCTAAAGGTAAAGTAAAACAATAGCTGCAGAAACAATGGTGGTAGAGGATTATTTTTTCTTGAGAGTTGAGACTTGTAAACTTGCAGGTGAACTGTGCAGGAAATACTGGTTTCTAAAACATTTCTTATAGAAAACCCATTGAGGTTTTTTCTTTTGGAATAGACATAAACCAATGTAAAATAGTTTTTGGAGTGTCAAAAGTTGGTTCCGACAGAACATTTTAAGATTGTGCAATGATAAAAGGAAGACTACTGTATAGCTTTGACAGAGAAGGCTCTGCTTAAGGGTTGAGTACTTTACTGGAGTAAAACTGCATAAGCCTGCTCCCTTTGGATAAAACTAGTGCTTACCTGTTTAAAACTCGTATTTAGCTTTTGTTTGGAATTGGAAAAAATGGAACTTAAATAAATTAGGTGAAAGATGACTGGTTTTATTTATGGAAATCCTATTAATTGAATTTTGGTACTGTCTTACGTCTTGACAGTATCACCCATTGCAAATTGAAAATGCACAGACTGTAAAATGCTATTAACAGTTATTACATATGTGGGCAGTATGTTTGTTTTGAAAAGTAACAGTTGGAAATAATCAGATTACTATTTTTCTGTGATATTGGTGCATGGATATTTTTAGTTTTTTAATAAGGTCCTACAGGTTAAACTGGAGCAGCCTAGAAAAACGCCACCTGCAAGCTGCAACTTCACATTAATAAATGCCTTTAGTTACAAAGAAATACCTTGAAAATGCTGCTCTGCAGAATGCCAAGACTTTCTAGAACTCTCGGTAACCACCATACCTGCTAATAGCGCTTAAAATTTGAGCTTTAAGTGCTGCTTCTTTGAATGGTCTGTAAGATGTGATACCAAGTGTCTACGTGAAGCTTGAGATAGCATTTCATAGAGTCTTGAACATCCAAGTTCCATGGGTCTGGATTTCGGTTCTGAAATGCAATCCCTTTGTCATTTTGGACATCACTCACAGCAGTGAGAATATGGCCATTGTTTATCTTGGTTAGCAAAGCAAATGTAGTAGTTACTGCATTAGGAATTTTGGGTTACTTCATTCTGGTTTATCTTAGAAGCCTCAAGATGTTGGCCTGAGTGGCTGTGTACATGCTTTAAAGTGTCAGCAGTAGCGCGACACTCAACTCTGATCCCCCTGTACTACAGGGAACAACCTGTTTAGTGCAGTCTCTTTTTCCTTTTTTTACCTTTGTATGGGATGCATAGGCTACTTCCTTGTCCTTTGTGACAGTGATTCCAGGATTAAATAACACTGCTTTCTTGGGAGAACATAGTTGTATAATAACAGCGTTCAGGGTGGTCTGTTCTACCCAGCTAACAAATGTTATGCTTCTGCTGTGCTGTCAGATTGAGTTGATAGCTGAATGCATTGTGTAAGTTGGGGGAAGAAGATAAGGAGGAACAACAGGCTTCAGAGTATGAGAATCTTTTGAGTGTGTGAGAGTTTGTTCTTAAATGTTTGGCGTCTTTGAAAGGTGTCTCTTTCTCCACTTAAAGGATGACTTCTGAGGAAAAAGATTGAACCTGAAATTGCCCCACTCTTTCTCAATGGAGCTTCTAGTTCCAGTTCAGAATGTGAAGTTACTTCTGCACCATGCCCTTAGAAGCCAATGGAAGCAGTTCACAGTATGCAGCCTTTGGTTTCAGGCTCTCTTTGTATCAGCTTAGTGGCTTTTTGTTAGGCTTTAACTTCAGAGTGTAGGTTTTATCTCACAAAACTAATGCTTGCAAAGCACGGTTTGCAGTGGTGTAAACTGTACAATGGAGCTGCTTGTAAATACAAAAAGGGTTCTTTTATAAGACAGTTTTGGTTATCACCTTCAGTCAGCTGCTTGTGTGGCTCTTTTGGATATGCTCATACCACGAACTGCAATATATTCAATATCTCACCTTAATATGAGAGTTTTACCAGGCTTGAGGATCTGTCCTGTGAGCTTTCCAAGTGTGGATGGGGTGGGGATAAATGTGGAGGCAGCAAAATTAAGATGAAGGCCCATTAAACCTCTTGCATCTAAATGAAGTGTCTTGTGAAGGGAAGCTTGTCAGGTGCTTCCCAGGTGACAAGGAGAAACTTCTTAAATGTCACAGCCTGTACCTGCCTGTATAGTTTCCCTTCACTTCTCAAGCTGCTTCAGCTGCACGAGTATTACCAGAAATGCAGTAAGATGGACAGAACTACTTGTACAAGCATTGCCCGAATGTCATAGGCCTGTAGCTAGTGTGCAGTTGATGCCCTTGGTCACATCTGTCTCAGAGCAGAACTTGCTTCTCAAAAGCTATTTTGTTACACTAAAATTGTGAGTGATATATCAGGTCCTAGAAACAATTGGGATTATTCAGTGTTTCTCTTAAAATTAAAAATTGCTTAGTCTAGAACTAAGCTTTGAACATTTAAAGATTTAGATGAGGGTACTGCTCTTGCTGCAAGGTGATTTTTTTTTTTTTTTTTTTTTTTTTTTTTTTTTTTTTTTTTTTTTTTTTTTTTTTTTGCATAGCAAAAGGTTAAGTCTATTAGAAACAAAGCTGGTGGAAAGATGCTAATTTTGCCAGTTTCAGTTTTCTGGATTTATTAGAAGTAACTCCCTGAAAGACCTCCTTGATCTGTATTTACAAACTACAAAACTGGCAGAGGATCACTCTTCACTACTGGGCCAGGTAGGTGCGCTGGTCCTCGTGAGTGACCATATCTTTTGTTGACGCATTAAGGTATAATATATTAGTTTTAAATTACTTTAAAACCTGATACAAGTGCCGTAACTCCTGCTCCTCATACGTGCTCGCAGCTTGTGTGCAGAACCATACAAGCTCTGCAGGTGTCCTTCCTTGCCTCTTTCTGTTTTGCTGCTGGGAGAGCACTGCATTTTCTTGCACTAGTCATGTGCTGAGTCACCAAGTTACTTGTAGTTAATGAACACCATCTCGCCTTCAGTTCTTTTTTCTGGGGGCTGAGCATAGAGAATGGTCACTTAAGGGTTATTTTACTCCTTAAGTGTGAGATTATTCTAATGGACTGTTAGAGGCTTCATTTAAGGTTACACTAAGGTTCCTGCCACTCGCGTGAAGGTTGTTAAAAGAATTACTACATTTGCATCAGCTAAGCAGAGATTGTGGTGTGAGGTTTTTGTAATTGCTGCTTGCTTTATTAGCCTGGAAAAGCTGCTTCCATTTTTAGTTTTGCATTTATTGCAGCAGGAAATTTAGAAGCCCTATAAGCCTCTAGATTCTGGAACAGCTTTCTGGAGTGAAGGAATGAGATAAAGGGCTTTAACTGTTTTACAAATGGGGAAAAAAGTTGAGCATGGATGACTTCTGGCATAGTACTAGCCTGAGCATGTTCACTCTAGAATTCCTTTTGTGGACCTTTTCATTATAGTAATCTCTGTAGTAACACTCTTAAACTATAAGGCCAATGTTAATACTTGTCCTTTAGTATCGTTAGTGCAGACAAACAACACATCTCTGTGTAGGTTTGGCCTTCATTTGCTCCTGTGCTACTCAATGCCTTAATGCTGTTGGGAGCAAGGTCTCCACTTACAGGTGTCTTCTGTAGCTGCTGGGCTACTTCGCTGTTGCCCGAGTTCAACATGACTTGAGGTAAAGGGTTCGGACAGAGCCTCTATGCTGGAACTGGAAGTTCTCTCAGAAGTGCACAAGGGCTGGGTGCTTTGTATTAGCTTGGTGTGCGAGTCTTCCTTGTTGAGTTCTTGGCGTACAGATGAGCGCTCTGCTGTCAGGAATACTGAGGAGGAGACCGCAGTTCTCTCAGCAGGAGGTGGTCCTGCTTCCAGATGTGTGCACTGCAGATGGGAGATCACCAGGCTGGTGCTGTGGAGGGTGCATCTGCTCTGCAGGTTAACTGAGGCAAGTGAAGTGACAAGCAAGCATGATTTCTCTTCTGCGTGGCTGACTGGAATGCTTTTTAGGGCTGAAGATACCTATGACCTAGTTCTGCTTGGAAAGAGTTTGCATATGGAAAGATCCCTTAATTAGAGCACAATTACTGTATGCTAGAGCACCCACTGTACAAGCTGCTTCTCTGCACTCTCAATCTGTTCAAGCAGCTACTGCTTATAAGCAGAAGAAATGAAAGATCCAGAATCTTACCATAGCAGTACAGCCCCAGCTACTGTTTCGGAGAACAGATGTAGTTTTTTTCTTTTTCTTCTGGAGGACAGCCAGTGTGCCTTATTTGATGAGAGCTTGCAGGTAATGTGCTCTGCTTTAGGGGAGGACTGTACATGCCGCAGTGTCCCACAGGCATTGCAGTTTGGGACCGGGGCTCTGGTAATAGCAGTCATTCTGTGAACGCATTACACAGAATCACAAAGGTGGTAACTGTCACTGTGTTGTCACTGAACTCTTAAGTAGCAAAACAGGAATCAAAAGTGCTTCTTGTCTTCATTCCCATGGACAGTAAGATAAAGGTGGGAGGTTTTGGGGTTTCTTTCTATTGACTAAATGGTTTCTGCAGATAGGAAATTCTAAAATGTTTGGCAATAAAATGCAGTTGGAAATTCTTCCGTATGCCCTGGCAGTGGCTCAGAGCCAGTCAGTGAAGCTGAACAGATTTGAACTGCTGTTCAGAATAGTTACTTAACAGCCTAATTCTCCCTGCCCCCACCCCCTTTAGGTGGTAACGCCGGTCAGTTTGAGAATTGTAAACCAACTAGCTCATAATTAAGTTGGCAGAATTACCAAAGTGAAGCAGCTCAGCCACGAGAGCCCTGTGATATATGGCTCAACTTGGAAAACTAACAAGGAATCCTCGTAGTTTAATGCCTCTTTCAGCAGTGGTGTCCTTCCTTATTCTCTCCTGTCCCTAGTCTTACCACTGACACTGTTTCTTCCCAAGAGCTGGAATCGTTAATGACTAAATCACTCCTTGCAGCACCTTAATCTGTGATTGGTGTTTGCCCTGACAAGTATCTGGACTCTGTTTTAAGCGCCAGTGGGAATGACCCTGGTCCCATTCCTCATTATCGTGGGGTCTGTAATGCGCTATTCTGCCCTGGTGCCAATGCCTGACCATCAGTCTGAATGTGTTTGGGCAACAGCAGTGATGTGGAGCCAGCGTGAAACACCTGGCCGACAACATACTGCATAAAGTGGGAAGCTGCTTCTGCTTTCACTGATAGACAGCGTTCCACAACGTGTCACAGACCACTGGGTAAAAAGTATAACCCTTCATAAGGACAGACCTCTAGACGTTGAGCTGTGATACAGGTATTTGGTGTATTAAAAAAAAGAATTAGGAAAAAAAGCCCAAAGAGCACTGTATGGGAGGGACAGTCTCCTTTGCGGCTGTAAGATACAGAGCTTACAGATGTTTGTCTGTGATTGGATATGTCATCTGGTGCATTAATAACACTCACAAGATGATCTCATCAAGACACTTTATTTGCTTGCTTGTGAGGGATTTATGCCTAAATCTGCAGTGATGGAACCAGGTCAGCACCACAGGAGATCTGTTTGTTCCGACACCAGGTGGAACCATGTACCATTTGTCTTTATGGTAATTTTTTTCCCTTTATTTCCTTTGAGACTCAGCTAAAGTAAGATAAAGAATTTTCAACGTGTCAGTTAGGCTGAAATCAGTGAAGAACACTTCCAAATATTAAGTCTGATGCTTGACAGTTTACTCCCAAAGCTATACAAGCTTAATGGTGACAGTTCCTTCTAAGATCATCTCCAAGCCTAAGTTAAGTTGTGAAATAAATTATGAGGTCGACGTGCTGCTGTTGCTGGTGGAGGGATGACAGACAAGGTTGTCTTAAAATAATCAGTTTAATGAATTGCTTCTAAAATAACCGTCCTGCATATTAACAATGTCCCTCTTACTAATTAGGCAGGTCTAAAATACCATGTTGAATAGTCTTATAAGGGAGAATTCACTTGTTACTTCAGGAAGGGGTTTTTTTGTGTTTCCTCCTCTGCCTGCAGCAGCCCTTGAAGGGGAACAGGAGAGTACTGCTGTTTCCACGTTGAGGTTTGCCAATCTTAATCTGCCTGGACACTTTTCAATTGTAATTATGTAGATATGATGAATGCCAAGTGATAGAATGAGACCACATAGAATGAGGCAGCCAGCTTTGAGGTGAGTCACGTTAAATGGCAGTGGGACAGTTACACAAGGACAGAGCTGCCCCAGCACGCAGAGCTGAGAGTGTTCTTTTTGGCACATTCTGAATCTTTTAGCATGTTCTGAAAACAGCTTCCTCTGTTATTCTCACACTATCTTTTATCTCAGATAATAGTCAAATTCACTCGCGTGTTCCAGTGAGAGGGTGTGAGTTTATAGTAGTTGGCGGAGCAGTTTTAATCCTCACTTCTATTTCCTTGTGCTCTGCTACATGGGTAACCTGTGGAAGAAAACCAGTAAACTTGACACTTAACAAATGTACAGCTGAAGAGAGGATGCTGCTATTAACAGTTCAGTTAGCCGCAGGCATGTATGTAGCTGGGACAGCTGCTGAGGAAGAAGCTGTTGTTGAATGTACACTGTTCTAAACTTGCAGCAAAATTACATGCTGATAGCCTGAGCCCACTGGAGGTACTTTTGTAGAGAACTTCCACTGAAGGGTAAGGTGTCAGCTATATCACTTGTTTGAAAGTCATTTCGGAAAGATTGCTGATATATTAGTAAACTTGATCAACCTCATACTGAAAATTAGTCTGTGTGAACAAGCCACAAGTCATTGAAAAATTTCTTTAGGTTCAGGAATGCACATAAAAGCCCCCTAACTACCCATTTAATCACAAAATGCAAATCACTGAAGACAGTGAGTCAACTTCCATGACAAAACGAATTATGCATGCCCTCTACTAGTGTAGATTATCTTTTTCAGATCTCCCACTAGAGAAGAAAAACTAAGGCCAAGGTTTATGTAAACTTGCATTGCATACATAGGTAGTCTCATCATTGTTTTGGGTACTGTGTGATGTACTTGCCAAGGATTTTTTACCATCAGTCTGGAGAAAATAGTTAAACTTGTCCACAGGAGCATGTAAGGAGACAAGTCTTCAGCTGATGAATAGTAGCTGAACCCTACACATGGAACCCAAGTCAGACAATCTACAACCTTCACCTGATGAAAGGCTCACCAAGTCTATTGTGATACATCTCTATCAGCTGATGATTTTAAAACAAAAATAGCCAGAACTTCAGGTAGGTAAAGGGTGAATAGCCCTGATGATGTAACTGCACATTCAGGAATCACAGGGAGTGATGATGAAATCTCAGGAGAATTTGTGTACAAAGGTTTTGCCACATCCCCTCTCACCCAGCCCATGCTGACAAGCTTCTGCTCAGTGCAAAGAGATTACAAAACCATTGGATGATCTTTAGAAAGGTTGTTCAGAAAGCTTTATTGGATACTTCTGAATTTGTTACAGCATAAGCAAATTACATTCTGTACTAGTCTGCTTTACGCTTTCAAACCGGTTTCACGCTGCGTTTCAGGAACTCTGTACCATCACCTTACAGAACAAGTAGTTCAGTTTGTGAGCACATACTGTGGTGTCTGACTGTGATGGGCCTGAAGACAGGGTTGCTTTGTCACACTGACACCACAGGGAAAGAAAACAGATCTCTTAAAACACTGTCATGCTGGTAAACCATATGGCTGGTCAAAAGCCTCTTCCCGTCTGCTATCTTGACCAAAAAAAGCCAGATGCATCTCTGTGCTATCCCACTGCTGTTCATCCCAAAATAGGCACTCATTTTAGGCTTGTAGCAATACTGGTGGTAATTAAGGAATTTGTTCGTTTATTATGGGAGTGAGACATTCTATATAGACTATCACAATGTTGTGCAGATGGTGTCATTGTATAAATGAGGAAATCATTCCATATAGCATTAAGCCGAACGTTATTTTTTAAACTACTTATATTAATTTCCTAGATACTTTGTATGTCTGCCTTGAGCAATTAACTTTCCTGTCGCCTTATTTGTTAAATCCACGGTGGCAAATGCAATATTTCTTCCTTGCTTCAAAATCTGAGCTGTAATCAGTATCTCTTCTCCAATCTTAGCAGCAGAAGTGTATCTTCAATGAAGAACAAAACGCACAGGTTAAGAGGCTGTACAGAGCACAAATCCAAGAATATTCCTGCATTTTAGGTTATTGTGAAGGGAAGTAGCAAAAGTGAGAAATAAAAGACAGGTCTAACTGCCTGCTTGCAAATCTTAAAGGCACAGAGTTCCTCTTAAGTACTGCAGTACAGTTCAGCCTAAGAGTTATCTGAGAAAATGGACGATGGAAAGAAACCCATTGGTTTTTTTTCTGAGGAAAAGTCCATTTTGGAACAGGAACAATTGGTTATCAAAGACCTCAGTTAGAAGTTCAGCTCCAAGTCCTTTTCCAGCCACTGCTGTTCCCTACAGCATTTCTAAACTAGTCTTGCTGGTTCAGCCGCAAAAATGTCTCTGTTACAAAGGCCAGAAGGTCACTTCTGTGTGGAACCTAAGCATAGGTTAACTGCTTCCCATACGCTGGTCAGAGAAAAGTCATGGAAATCTGGGAGGCCTTCAAACTTCCCAGCTTTAATGCTGTTTCTGTTCGTTAGATAATTGTTTCTATTTACACTAGTGGGAGCGTGTGCTTTTAAAACACTCTCCGGGGAAAGGGAAGAAATTCCTCCACAAAACGCCTGGAAAGAATTAGGAGGAACATGATTCACCCATGCTCTGAGGTAAGGGAACAATATTCAAATCAGGGAATGTAGAATTGCTGGATATAAATCTTACTGAGATAAATTTCATCAACCAGTCCATTTCTCTACATGACACCATGTCAAAAGTGTGTCGGTCACACGTAATGCTGGTGTAGCACAAGGCCCATTAGTTGATGGGGGCAGGGTCTCAGTCTTGGTTCATTCTCAGAGACTGCTGCTGCTAACTCGTGATAGAAAAACCAAAACATTTCTCTCTGTTCCTTCCATTGCTGAAGTAGCTTCCTCCTGCCAGCTATAAAGTTCCTTCCCAAAAAGGAAAAAATGGTATCATAGCAATATCTGATACCCAGTCCCACTTCTTCAGTTAAACTAGTCCGTGTTAAACAGAGCTATTAATTTTCCTTCACGTAACAGTTCCTAAAAGTGCTACTCAGTCACTTTGGATCACCTCCAGAGAGAACCTTCTGAAGATTCTAGCCCTTATGTAGTTGGGTGGGCATACTTGATAGTGTAAATAAATCAGATGTTTGGTTCTTTTTACACTATAGTATGGAAAAACACATAATCACAGGAGAATTTCAGGTTTTCCTTTCCAGTAGTTTCCTAGTCATCACAGTGCTAGTATCAGGCTTAAGCAGATGCTCCAGTCTGATCTGCCCAGTAGAGAAATCAGAAGGTGCTGGGGGGAAAGGAAGGAACCTGGTAAAGATACAGATCACCCCCCCACACGCACTTCTAAAGTTGTGCGGTTTTGTTTTTAAAGACAGTTTTGATGTGAGGTTACTTTTCCAAGACTTTTAATGCTGTCTGTTCATTATTCCAAGTAGGATTACTGTAGTTCCAATCAGTCATCATCTCCTCATTTAGTGAGTCAAAGCTGATAAGCTGTAATAGCATGATCGAAGAAGGTAAGACACTGTGCTTTAAATTTGAATTACAGGAAGAACTAATTTTAGTATAAAATTACTTTAAATGATCTAGAGCAAAGGAATCTTCCTCTACTGGGAAATTCTGATTCAACCTGTAATTCACCCTCTATGTGAGCATATAACAGAGCTAAACTGTTTTTTCTTTAAATGTGTTCTCCTGGTTTAACATTTTATGGACTAATGCTAAAAAAAGGGTTTGTAAAAAGCTGCTTACCCTAGACCTTGGTGTTTGAGGACACACTCTAACTCATCTTCACAAGTGAAGCCAGAAGTTGAGCTAATTTCCTCAGACTAAAATTTATCAGATATCAATGTCCCTTGACATTCTATGAATGAATGGGTACCGTCTCTTAAACGCATGTAACAAAAGCTTCAGAAAGTCCAACTCAAATTTTGCAACCAAATGGCAATATCCCCAAATACATTCCCCCCTTAATTTACCAAAACAAGGCTTCTGAAACCAAAGAAAACACCTTTTTCAAGTGAGTGCTACAGCATAGAAATGAAGCACAATGGAATCAGTACCGCGTTAGGGTAAGAAATGTTAGTTTGTTCTGGTCAACACGGCGGGTGATACCTACGTGATGTTCATGTCCACACTGACCCCAGGCACTGCTCTTTCTGTGTACAGCAATGCTGTTGTTGACACCACATCCACAAGCGTGGCTGTCAAACCTCCATGCAAGGTGCCGCCTCTGTTAGTGTGCTCCTCCTCTACTTTCATTTCACAAACAACTTTTCCAGGAGTTGCAGAAAGAAGTTTCATCTGTATAACCAAAAAAGGAATAAAAAGCTTTAGTGACAATAGTACCAACACCTGATACTGCCCTGAATCAAATTGGAAGTAAATCTTGTTTAATTTGGGACTCATGAGACAAATTAAAAGATGGAAAATACAGTAATTCAGCTGTCACATTTGGAATTCCCATAAATTCAGAACAGTAGGTGTCGCCTTAGGAAAAAATGTATTTATTTGTAGTACAGATAAATATTTAAACTGACAGCATTAACAAAACTTCAGTACTTGCTCTGCTCTCAGGAATTGCTCAGGAGACACCATTCTTCACTTTTCATTTTGCTTTAATTTGAGACTGAAAAAACAGATTAGAGGGACCACAAAACTGCTCTGACTATCTATGTGTACCACAGTTGTGAAGATGTATTTGTTAGCTCACATAATGGAAATGAGACCTGACAGTAATTGAGTAATTGTTACACTAGAGCATCCTCTGTAAAATGAGTGTTTTGAAATGAGCACTGAAATGCTGGTCAGATTGGCCTCGCTGGACTGGAATTCGTATTTGTGGGTAGGAGTATCCAAGACTGTATCACACTGTATTACAGCATCATGACTTGTGTATACACCTTTATTCCAGAAAATTACAGTACATCTTTGGTACCACGCTTCCCCTTGGAACGAGACCAATAAATTACTGTCATCCAGAGTTTAAAACTCTTTTTTTCTTCAGTTAGTAGCACTATATTCAAAATCTGAAAGCAGACGTAAAACTGGGCTAAGTTCAGCGTACATATTTAGAGCTACAACTAAGCTTCGAAGTACCCTTGGATTGTTGAAAGTCAAATGTGGGCATAATATGTATTATAGTTCCTCCTAAGTTGGTTGGGGTTTTTTAAACTTAAATGTCTCCATACTATATCAGCTGACTTGACTTTTTCAATTTTAAAAGGAACGAATGTTTCATGTCTCCAGTTTCACTATTCCTTATCTATAACACAGTGTAAGAGCTCAGTTTTGGCCTGTGGAGTCCCTTTCTGATAGGCCAAAGTTTATCCAAATTTTTCAGAGAAATTATACTAAGATAAATGATGATGTAGTACACGGTTCGACTACAAATGGAAAAAGCTGGAATTAAGCAGAGGGGAAATCACTGGGGCGGTGCTCTGATGAGGTAGCACCTTGAGCGATGAAAATCCCAAGTCCTAAACCAGACAAGTTGTGCTGCACTGACTGGAGGCTGAAGTTTCTGACAGAGTTTTTAACGAGGAGTTCACTGACGCTTGACACCCAGAGCAGACGTCTTCCACTGCCGTCAGGAAATGCTCCAGTCCACCAGCGAGGCAAGGAAAGCACCTGCTTGCATTTGTTATTGCTCTGATCTGGCGCGAGCTGCCTGCTCTCCTTAACGAGAATAGATCACTGCTTGAGCGCTCCCAGGACTTGCACTGCTAGAGCTGCTGGTCTGTACTTCTGCAGCTCTTCTGTGCCTGTCCTCCCCCACCTCTGTCTCGGTGAGCCGTATGCTGCTTTGGCTGCCAGCCACTACCGCGATGCACCAGTGTCTCTGGAGAAAGGGCTTTAAACCCCACGGGCATTAAGCCCCATGTAGATACCACACTGGAGTTACAACAGAAACAAAGGCTGATGATGGAGCTGGAAAGTTTCAGACTAAAATCTGGCTTCTCCAGAACAGGAAAAATCTTTAGTCATACTCAGTTATGGTAAAAAAGGCTTTAGGGATCTCCCAGAAAAACAGCAGATACTTTAAATTCAAACAAAACCATACTTTTATTGTTATTATGGTTACGCTCATAGCATTCCAGAGCAAGGAAGGAAGCCTGTCTCCCATGGCTCACTTCTAGCCGGGTACCTCTATGAGCTGAAATAGTGCATTTGCTCTCCACCTAGTAGGATTTTAAGGTAAAAGAGAATGAACTTACCACAGTGAAAAGCTGACTAAGAACTAATTGGACTCTTTTTTTAAAATGAGCTTCTTTTTTATACAAGACAAAAATGTGTTGGGGAAGCAAGACAGTAGGAGTTGCTTTGCAAATAGTTACTTTCTATTAAACGTATCAGAACCTGGAGCTGTCAATGGAAACACTGCTTCCAATATTTCATTTGCTCCTCTACAATGCAAAACATATATAAATTTTGACATTGTTGGCTTTTTTAGATATTTTTACTGCATCCCACTCTGTCATAGTTAACCAAATAAATAGAAATTAAGTGAGAATTCTACTGTTGCAAATTTAATGAGAGCACTGAAACCATTTCACGGAACCACCCTACACAACAGCTATACTACAGAATTTAAGACAAGACAGTGATGTCGTTTCAACTTCTTTGATCATAACGTAGCACTACCTCAGAGCTGTACCAGTCAAACACATCTCTTTACACGAGGCCTCGTGTAGAAACTCACAGAGCACTGAGGGGCTTGTGCTTTCAGTCTCACTTCAAGGTGAGGTGTGAGATGTTATTATGAGCTACTCTGGTTTTGAACAGAGAATAATTATGTCATGTCAAAGTCCTGAAGGTTAGCTCAGTCACAGGTACTACGAAGGGAAGAACATTAGTTACTAAATAACTCATAGAAGGCTATTCAGCACTATCCTCGTCTTCAGAGAGGTACTGTAAGGCAGCACTAGTATTTAAAGAGTTACTGAAAACCTCCCAGCCAGCAGGTCAAGGGAGATTCTCCTCCACCTCTGCTCCACTCCAGATGAGGCCACATCTGGAGTATTGTGCCCAGTTCTGGGCTCCCCGATTCAAGAGAGAAAAGAAAATACTGGAGACATTCCAGCAGCAGGCTAGGAAGATGATGAGGGGACCAGAGCATCTCTCATATGAGGAAAGGCTGAGAGACCTGGGTCTGCTTAGCCTGGAGAAGAGAAGGCTGAGAGGGGATCTGATCAATGCTTATCCGCTAAAGGGTGGAGTGGGGAGGATGGGGCCAGACTCCTTTTAGTGGTGCCCAGCGACAGGCCAAGGGGCAATGGGCACAAACTGGCACACAGGAAGTTCCATCCAAACGTGAGGCAAAACTTCTCCAAGGATGGCTTTGAGGATGGAACGAGCTGCCCAGAGAGGTTGTGCAGTCTCCTTCTCTGGAGACTGGACTTGATCCTACGCAACCTGCTGTAGGCGAACCTGCGCTAGCAGGGGTCTGGACTGGGCAATGTCCAGAGGTCCCTTCCAACCCCAGACATCCTGCGAACAACAACCGTGTTTTCTACCGCGCGGTACCACCACGGCCACACTCCCCCGCTCGCAGATCTTGAATCCGGGGAAAGCAAAGGCAGGCCAGCACCACCGGGCTCCTGCACTCGCGGTTGGGGTTCAGCTAACCCGCCGAAGGCCTCGCCTTCCTCCA
>NW_010415940.1:0-9881 GCF_000710305.1 Buceros rhinoceros silvestris | reverse complement strand
TCTTAGGGCATGTGTGCAGGCAAGGCAAGAAGTGATGAACGTGTGGGGAAACAAAGAGTCTCTAGTTTTCAGTCATTTCAGAGAGGAACGGTTGAGGGAAATCGCGGTCTTAGGGCATGTGTGCAGGCAAGGCAAGAAACGATGAACGTGTGGGGAAAAGGGATTAGCTTTCCCTCTTCATTTTAAGTACATGCAAATACGTGTGACCGGGATGCACCTGTTTGAGCAGGTCCTTCCTGACCACACCCCTATGCTCTGAAGTAAACCACCCACATGCAGGAAAAACACGCACGAGCAATGCCTCTTACCACAATTTTATTCATACATTATTGAATATAAGGAAATCTTCCCAGAAGCACTGAACTATGCTGATGAGTGTTGGTAATTTCTATACAACTACAAGTAGTTTAGAAACCCTGACGATATCTACACTAGCCTTTAGATTTACCTCATGGGCTAATCCTGGCCCTGGAAGCTTTTGGAATGAATCACTGTTTGAGCTGAAGCAGATCTTGCAGGACGTGGAATAATTTCCTTTAAAAAAATTGCTGTCGAGCGAAAATCCACAAAAAATATTCAGTTGTTGAAATAGTTAATTGCCAGCCCTGTCAAGTCTATGACTTTTTTTTTTTTCCTGACAAGCATCTTAGGGTCACTTTTGAAAGGAGCTGATCATTCAGATTTGGTTTCTCACATCAGAGGAACAGAGGCTGATTTGGTGAGTTGTTAATATTCACTTTGCTCCACGGTCTCCCATTGACAGACAAATTTTCTAACCACTTTACCATTCTCCGAGCCGCCTCTGTACTCCCTGAAATAAGTAACATAAATTGTGTGAAAATTACCCTGTTCATAAATCCGGGGCGGGGGGGTGTGTGTGTGTGTGACCTTTTGGTCACTCACTTTAATGGGAGCTACTTTTCCACTGATTATTAAACAGTAGTTTACAGGTAATTTTGTGACTATTTTGCAGATATTAACCAATTTTGTATTACATTGATCTACAAAGACCTGATAGGAAAATAATGAAAATCCAAAACATTGATTAAAAGATATTAAATTTCCTAAGCAGATTCACATTGTCTCTTGAGTGAGAACCATCTTAACATGCAAAAGCTATCCCAAAAGCATGAATGTTCTATGAAAGGACAGACTTAGGTTTTCCCACTCATGGTTCAGGGATATGCACAGGAAAGTTTCAATGATTTTATTTAAACCTTTCATAGCTGCTCTAGTAGAGCGATGTTTGCTATAAGCACACGTACCAGAACTTCTCTAACTTCTATCCTGCCTTCAACAGATTTAGAAAGGTGAAGCTCAAACAAAATTTTAGTCAATCCTTTCCTGTGTTCTGGTCAGGAGAGCCAAGAAATGAGATGAGATTAGCAAGGTTTACCATCCTGTCAGCAGGGAGCAGGCACCAAGATCTCATTCCCTTTGACCCTTCTGGAACGGAGCTGCGGCATCCCACTGAACACCCCTCTTCTGGGCCAGCGTCTATCGCTTTGTATTGTTTGCAGCGTGATCTTGCCAGCAGGATTTTCATGATTAATTTAGGTTTGAGGGTTGTTTTTATTATTTTTTTTAATGATGGTGTGACCAAGCCATCTCCCTCTTCATCTGCTCAATTAATTTATTTTGTGGTGGGCTACATCTATTTCAGTTCCTTAACTGCTCCAACCTGAGGACTATTGACATTTTCATTACGTGCGAGTTGACAGGACATGGCTGTATTAAGAGATTTCCAGTGATAGGGGGAGGGAGGGGCTGTGATCTCTCTTTGCAGAGATTGCTAGTAGATAATGCTTTTCAGTACGACAAAATGACAATGCAAAAGGAATTGGGACATTTTAGTCAGTTGTAAGAGGACAAAATCACAGCATCCTTGTGAAATAAGCGCTTGCTGGAGAGCAAGGTACGTGTTATTAATATATATCAGTACCTGTAGTCCAGAAGGAGATAGCCAAAGACTATAATTAGCTCTGAAGCTAAAGTATGAGCAGCATAATAATAACTATTAGACTAAAAAGGAATGTGATGAATAAAAGCTCAATTCACAAAGGAATACAATGTTAATATTGAAATTTGGACACGTTAAAATGGTAAGTTGTAAAAGCGGGGCATTTAATGCCACTTAGTGTCTGTGCAATTTATTCAGGATAGATTAAAAGATGAGAAACGATTGTAATTTACAAGAACAAGGAGTGTTTTATATGTGGTTTGTGATACAGCCTATCAAACCTACCGTGGCCTTCAACGCTGTCTCCAGCGCACACCTACAGGAGTTCTGTGCTGCACAAATACACACACACAGACAGACATACACAGACATATATAACATCAGGTCTGCTATTTTCTTACAGCAGTAAAAGATGAGACAACAATGTTGGAAGAGACAGATAATAAACTTCACAGGTGATCTCTTTGGCTGTTCTCCAGGTCTGACCTTGAAGGGTTGCTCTACATGTGATTGTCAGTAAGTGCCTCCTCCCTTTCATTGACCAATTATTTACGCGTTTCTATTCAAACCTAAGGCTTGAGAAAATGGGGAAAGGGAGGAAAGCTGACGCGGCGGCTTTCTCTGCCCTCTTTAAAGCTAGCTGTTGTTCCATATCGGGACAAAGATAAGTTCTTTAAACACACCACAGTGAAAAAGGCAAGGACAGCGTCCCCTCCATTCAGATTTACTCAGTGATCCCAGGCTTGTTACGAGACGGCAAGATCAAAGTATAGGCAGTCCACTATCAAAGCTGCCATCCCAAAGGGTATATGCAATATTTCAAGTTAAAATAGAGATTTCTGTTATTTTGTATAAGATTTGCAGTATAATCAGTTGATCCATCCTTTTTAATATAATAAATTACTTCTCTTATTTCAGAATTAAATTCCTTACTGATGAATTTGCAACTAATGTGAAAAGAGAGAGATTTAGATAAAAAGAATTAATCAAAACCCATGAGCACAAGCTAGTCACATTCTTCTTCGGTTCTATTGCCTCTTTGATTTCACCAGTCACTTACCGTTCAGCACATTTTAAAAAAAATTCTGTCTCCAAGTAAAAGCTGCCACGCTCTTGATCTGGTCCACACATCTATTCTTCTTCCTCCAGAATCTCCATTCAACTTTTCCTATTTCTTTCCCTGCATCTGCATTAATATTTTCTCAACTTTCTCTCTACCATCTGTCAGCCTGTCACCTGTACCTAAAACAATCCACTATTTTTCTCTATTAAATATTCTATCTCACCCCATACAAATCCCTCCTTGATAAATAAATAATCTATCTCTTTCATAAATTACTACTCCTCACCAGCGATAACAGTGAGCTTTTATTTTTTACGTGTCAGCTTGCTAGAAGCTTTATGAACAATTTTCCTCTCCAACTTACCTGAACTACTTTAAAGATGTATTTTAAAAAAATGACTTAACTCAAATGTAATTCACGCAGAAAGGTTCCGATATTTTAGTGTAAATCAGGTTGAAAACAAGTGTAAGCTTCTACCTATTTGTTACCATGAGTCACCCTTAAACGCAGAGTAAGAGGATTTACATAGCTGTCAAGGATGATTTAACCACATTGGCCCTACTAAAACAAATTTTTTGAAAACGGTGTGGGCAGAACTATGAAAACAAGATGAATCACCTGTTTTTCTATGCAACATTCTGCCAACACTTCAGTGCCACGGGATGCAAGAAAGCAGCAGATCAAGTCGGTTATTTATATCAGAAAAGAGTCCAGAAACTGCAGATTTTCCCCAGAACTCTAGGGATTGTCTCAGTCGGGTCTAAATCTTACACACGTAATATATAACAACGAAGCGAGTTAAAATATGCAGCGTGTTTTGAGAGTCTATCAAGAGTTCACGCTACAGCAGCATGCGAGATTGGCAAGGAGGACTAAACGTTAACGTAGCTGTAGACAAAGCAATTAGCATCTCCGTTACGGGGTATTGATCCAGCTGACCTCTGTTCACAAACCTGCCAAAATCAGGTAAGAAGGCGCTCGACAGTAGTGCGAGATGAAACAGATAACAGCAAAATAATCGATCAAACGGCATCATAGCGATGCCTATTTTGAGGGTGAAGAGGTAGTGAAGAGATCAAATGAAGAAACGATTAATAATTTTCAGGTGTAGAATTATAAATTCTAGAATGGTGTAAAACGAAGGTAGTTCTATTTACTCAGATACGGGGTCCGCAACTCATAACAGATTGAAAATCAAGTCCAAAGAGTAAAATACAAATTGGAGCTTACCCAGAACTTTTCAGTGATTTCCCGCCCCCGCCACTGGTAAACATTGGTTCGTGCGATCGCAAAGCCCCAGGCAACTGTAGCACCACCAAAACACTTGTGCTGGCAGGATTTCAGCCACCTCCCCAGCAGGCTCCGTGGAGAAACATCTGCTGGCCTGCAGCAAGACTGGAAGGCAAGAATTGAAGATGGTGAAGTGTGAAGGTGACACGTCAGGTGGAGCACAGGAAAAGCGGAGCCCCCGATGTTCAGAAAGACTGTAGGGGAAGAGGGACAAACAAGGACTATGGTGATCAGCAAGGGACGGGAATGCTTTAACAAGACAATAGTCATTGAGTTTTGGCTTACAGAGTAAAAACTGAGAGTAGCTGCTCCTGTTTGGGAAAACACCATGTGAACAACAAGGAGGAAGAGGATTTGTAAGCTGAAGGAAGAAGAAAAAAAAGACATAAATTGGCCAGGGATAAATTTAGTCTGAAATTAGGTGACAGCTTCTAGCCATTATTGGCGAAAGGTTACAGAGCAGAGTCCCAAGAGGAGAAAAAATTCTAATTAGTTTTAAAACTGTGCTTGATCACTTTATGGAAGGTATTACATGGCAGGGCTATCTCCCACAGCAGAGAACTGAACTCGTGACCCAGCAGATCCCTTTCACTCCTAGGAGTTTCTTCACATTAATGCATCTGTACAGTCAAACCTGACCCTTTTCCATGCCTTTAACGCTTTAGGTCCATTTTATGCCAAATTTTGTACTCTGGCAAGTTTAATATGTATTTTTAACATTCAACATCCTTTTATGTTAGATAGTTTGAAAGAACCAAACCAAACAAAATGTAACACCGAGCTGCCGCCGTTGATTCTACGTGTACTGTTACAGCCCCTTTATCCGAATGTGATTTAATGAGTGTCCCAGAAGGGATTAGCATGTCAATGTGTGTATATTGATTTCCTAATCCGGTCCATCAAAGCTGTTATGATCTGGTGACAGCACAAGAAACAGGAGTTCAAGGTTCTTCACGCAGCTCCGACAGTATGTTCTCAAGCCTCTTGATGTGAGAATTAGCTCAGTCCTGAAGTCCAATTAATCTGATGAGACTGTCAACAAAGATGTCATTTCTAGTCACATTTTTGGGGATGTAGACACCTGTCTAAAATACAGAATGAGATCATCAGCTCATTAATGTTTTCCAACAGATGGTAAAAAGCAGCATTTTATTTGATTTTGGACTGCTCCACATTTTACATCCAAACCTCTAAGCTACCCGTGCTGTGGGACTGCAAGACAAATTAAGGTTCAGAAATCTAAATATCCAGTAGATGTTTATTTAGACACTAGCACCAGGATGTCACAGCAAAAATAGAAGGAGCTTGCAACCCCTTCCCAGACATCAAAATAAAATAAAGAAAACCAAAACAAATAGAAAACCAGAACAACTGGGGGAGAGGAATTGGTTAAACAAAGGCTTTTTTCTGAGTAACTTGAAATTTCATCCAATATTCCTCGCCCCCAAATATTTTAATGTGTTATATTTCAGTTGTCTGTGGTGCCATGACCCCATTCTTTCCTAAGGGCTATGACCGAGACCCCCGCCTGCTGCTACACCAGACACTCCTGCATGATACGCAGTCCTCCAGCTATTCCCCTGTGCCGTAAAGCCTATAGGAACAGGAGCCTGAGCGTTACACTGTGCCATAAAGCAGAGTAAGAACCAGTTTGACAGGTCTCCCACAGACGAGGCACAAGCTGCTTTTCCTCAGCAGCAGCACTAAGGTCTCAATCCCGTTACCACTGCGTTCAACAGCAAAGCTATTTAACGTAACTGGAGGAAAATCAGATTCTAACAAGTTCCCAGCTGAGCTAAGTACCACAAAATAAGAACGTGTAAGTGCACATCCCGGTTAGTGTTACTGCAGGAATACCCAATGGTGGAGTTCCTCAGCTAACGTCTAGAGGAACTGCTGCCGAGGGAACAGAACGAGTTTGAGTGCTTTACAAGGAACCCCTTCTTTTTTCTTACCCACTACCCATTGAAAGAAATTCATCTTAGGGCATCTTCATCTTGCTTCCGCTGCTCAGACGAGTCACAGCACAAATTGGCACGCTTCCTATTTTTGATATTGTCTAATTCCCTGGGTCATTAGTTATGTAATCATAATCATTTTTCTGCTGGGCAGATTGGTGTTATCTATCTCATCTCCTTTTCTCATCTCACCTCTTTAGTAGTGTTAGAGCAGAGATGGGAACATCCAAGTCCCTCAGGGCACCATCTGGTACTACCCTGTGCAGAGAGGGCTAAATGAATGACATACTGTATGGTACTTCCTACTCATTAGTTACTGATTCCTTATGTTGCTCGGGTTCGGGTTTTTTAATTCATTCCATTACATATTCTTTAGTTATTTTGTTCTTCTTTATCTCCCATCCTTTACAGCTGCATCGAAAGGCTTCACAGAGAGGGGAAAATAGCCGACGGGTAAGAAAGTGATGTGCTGGAGGGTGGAGGGTATCAGGAGTGATACTGTGAACGTGGGAACAAAGGAGATTGCACAGGATCAGTGTTTATATGCAGGAAACCACACAGAAAATACTGAAAGGCAGCACGAAGTAACTGGGAAATACATACACAGCCTATACGAGACACCTGCCCGCGGAGAAGCGATTACGCGACACAGCCCGTTAACACAAACAGATGAATCTTTTATATGTAAATACCACCAGCTCTAAAAACTATTGCCTCCTTTCCCAAAAGGATTAAAATCCAGTCTGTACTGATGCAGAAACAATTAGGAGATGCCTTCTGAAGTTCTGATTAACGCACGTGTACCAGCCATCGTCTACCTGCACGGCTCGGCAGATAAAGAAAACGCCGCCTGCAGATAAAAGGAGCCAAACGTTTGCGTTTGTTACTGCTTTACGTTCATCTCAATAAAACAGATTGTTATTTTTTATTGTACTATGTAGCACCATAAACGTAGATGGCCTTTTAAAGCCAAATATCACTCTTGCTAAGTAATTGTCAATTAAAGGCAGTATTAATTATTCTTAATAGCTCGATCTCATGCATTGTTTTCCATGTGTCCCATTCTTACACAGATCTGATGTCAGAGCAGCAGATTTCAGTTTGGAGGCTTACTTAAACCCCATATTTAATGAAATCACTGTATTATTGGGTGAATCTGTAAGTCTCTGAAGTGAAACTGTGAGAGCTGGTTGCAAAATCCCCATCCAGTGCAGACCAGTGGCACGTTCAGCTCCTGTAAGTAAACATCAAAGCACAGTCTGACAAAAGTGCAGTAACTTAATCATCAATTCAGAGTACAATTATAGTCAAAGCCTTTGCTTTCAAGCTTTAGTGTTAGAAGACATGTTTCCCAATCCTCATTAAGACAGAAAAAATTCCAGGGACTCTATTTCTACCTAAATTTCTAGCCTCCACCATGGGATAACCTGCCAGGAAGGATGCAGGAGTGACGCAAGTCTCACAGGGTGCCTTAAAGCCACGTGCCATGGCCCATCAGCACGGCAGGACCAAGGTGTCAGGGTTACTGACAAACGGCTGGAGCAGCAAATCTTGCAGACTCGCACCGTCATTTCATGGATGGTTAAACGGTTCCTCTCTGCTGTGCCTGCAGGGCGAGGGCCTCATGTGGCAGAGCTTCAACGAGGGGAACGGAGGCTGCACACCCCCTCTGAGGGCAAAGATAAATGAAGCTTCAGGTGTTTCCCCCCTTAATGCGGAATCTAGTAAAGCTTCGGGGTTATTTCCAATGGGTTTGTTTCACCCTGGCCACCAGGATGGATGTGCTGGCATTCCCCTGCAGCCTTTTCCTCGCCTTCCTGCCACTCGCCTGTGCTGCAGCAGACTTCAAGCTCTGCCTGAGCAGTTCCGCGCTCACAAATAGCCACTGCCTCATTAGTCAAGCGGCAGCAAGAGTTGGAGGGGAACAAAGACAATAGGCCACCTCTGCTCCCTGTCCCGTCTCCAGTGAGATGGGACTGGCTGCGGTGCTGGGTTCGTGCTAGGACAGAGTAGCTGCTTGGCTTGGTCTTTAAATGATCGCCTGCATTTTTAAAAATTTGCTTCTATGTTTTCCAGTTTGGAATAGAGCACAGAGAGACCTCGTGCACCGACAGGGGGTCAAAGATACCCGTGATCAATCTGTCAACTTCTCCATGAAATGAAAGGGAACGTTAAGCAACGACACAAATCCATGAAATCCAAGGGGATAAGGTCAGCTCCCTTAAATGGGGGTTGTTTTCCACACAGCAGTCTCATATCAAGTGGCAAAACAGAACGAAGGATAAAATTCATAACAAATTCAGAAAGATCCTCAGTTCAGAGACTGTAACTCGCATTCTTGAGATGCCTTAAGCCATTCATTCGTCCTTATATCCATTTGAATGTTCCCCCTCGGCCTTTTGTTTTCATTTTAGCTTTCTAAGCCTCTGTGCCTTTCCAGAAGCCTTTCCCCCTCCCTGCTGTCCCTTCCCTCCCAGCCCTACCCACTCTGCCTCTGCAAGACCTTTTCTCCTGTGTTGATCACTCTCACTTTTTGGCATGCGTGCTCTTTCTAAATTCTGTTTTGCTTTTTAAATCTTTTTATTTTTCCCCCCCTGGACTGATTCCCCTTTTTCATTAAGCCAGACTCTTTTTTTTTTTTTTCCCCTCACCCTTAAAAAGAACATTTTATTCTGGCCAAACTGAGGGCTTGCCATGTTCTCATTTACAAATGTCACCGCAGCACGGCTGAAATTCCGCTTCAGCTCTGAAAGCTGCACTGGCACAGAACAAAAGCATCGCAGTGCCTTGCACACCACTGCGTTGTTTTCCCTCATTCCTCCTCCAGGCTTGCTTAATAGTAACAGCTTGCAATGACATTTTAGCAAAAGCCACGCTCTTTACAGCTCCTCCCCCTGCTTACAGCAGAAATTAGCAGTTAGAGTCTGTTTAAGAGAAGCCACGAAAGGCTGGCCCTAAGCAAGAGAAAAGGAGGAGATGGACAGCCCCACGTTCCTACCCAGCCTCTTTATTTTAATCCATCCCAACAGCTGAGATATTTTTTTTTCCATCTTCAAATATTCCTCTGCAATTTGTAATCCTTCAGTTCAGCACATAAACCTGAGCAGGGTGTAGCCTGCACATGAAGGTATCTCTGCGTGGACCTACGAACTAGAATCACAGAATCAC
This sequence comes from Buceros rhinoceros silvestris, assembly GCF_000710305.1. NCBI lineage: Eukaryota > Metazoa > Chordata > Aves > Bucerotiformes > Bucerotidae > Buceros > Buceros rhinoceros. Next base: position 441 of record NW_010415940.1, on the reverse strand, counting down.
TTAGGCTGGAAAAGACCTTTACCATCATCGAGTCCAAGAGTTCATTAAATGCTGCCAAGTCCACCACCAACAGTAAGAAAATATCTTAAAAATGATAAGAAAATAATAACAAGCAACAAGTAGTGTTTGTATTACCAGAACTTTCTGGCAGAAGTGATATAAGACCAAATTCAGCAAAAGGTCATGCAAAGCAACCCGTGATTTCACGTGCAAGACATCACCAGCTCAACTCAGCTCGAAGCCTCATTGCCAGACCCCTCCTCTCTCAAGAGCCTCCCTCCCCTGCTGCTGCGCTCTCATCATCGGTGTCCTCCAAACCTCACGGCCCACGCCTGGCTGCAGCTGGAAGGAGACTCAGGAAGTCTAAAGAGTTCTTGGTGGCATTGCCTGCTTTGCTAAAATATAATAATAAATATTATAATAAATCTATAATAATTTATC
>NW_010415939.1:28569-55802 GCF_000710305.1 Buceros rhinoceros silvestris | reverse complement strand
GGTGTTTCACCTCGGCCAAACCGGTGACATAGAGGAACAAAAATAAGGTGTAGCACTTTTTTCTACGGTGTTTCACCTCGGCCAAACCGGTGACATAGAGGAACAAAAATAAGGTGTAGCACTTTTTTCTACAACTGATTGTGCCTTTTTTTTTTTTTTTAACCCCACCCCAGATTGCATTGCATCAGTGAAGAAAAAGATTCCTTCCAGAACATTTTGGGTCAATTTCAGCAAATAAAATTTCAGAATAGGACACTCTTTAAAAAAGCTACCTTTCAAAAAGGTAATTTTTTCCACCTGATTTGTGCTTTTTTTTGTTTTTTAACCCCACCCCAGATTGCATTGCATCAGTGAAGAAAAAGATTCCTTCCAGAACATTTTGGGTCAATTTCAGCAAATAAAATTTCAGAATAGGACACTCTTTAAAAAAGCTACCTTTCAAAAAGGTAATTTGCAGAGCATATAAAGTTTCTTTGTGTCTTTTCATCTGCCTAGTAACGTGGTTTGAGCACAGTTTAGGACAGGGAGTATGTCACAAGTATCTGTATCTAAGAGGCATTGGAGACCAGTGGTAGGTACTAGTCATTATGTTGAGTGATTCATAGTTTTAACAATTAAGTTAATTCAAGAAATTAAAATTAATTGATTTATTAAACCCTGACAATTTAATCGTGGGGGGTTTTTTTTGTCTTTTTATTGCAGAGATGATGAAAGGAAGTTGAACAGTGTATTCATGCACAGGATCTTGCAATCATGTATAAGTCACATAATGCCTTTGAGGAGTTCAGGGTTTACATCTGGATTTAACTAAGTAGTTGTATTGGGAACCAGTAGCATTGTTTTGGGGGCAGTGCTGCAGGGTGCCCTGGGCCGGTCCAGCTGGCTCAACAATGGATGGAAAACAGTCCAGCGTGTCCCAAAACACGTCCCCTCAAACAAATGCTAAAAAAGGGCAGTAGCTGCTGGGACAGGAGATATTGGAGGAGAGACATGAGGGTGCACTGAGCACACATGAAAGGGAAGATACGAGGATGCAAAAAGGGGACTCATGAGGAGAAATGTGGAGATGTTTTCTGAGAAGTGAAATGGAGGAGGTGTGGTGGGGGGTATTGCTGGGGAGATGGCTGATGATGCAGTCTTGGAAGGATACGCTTGTTGCTGGGTGGGTTGCCTACCTGAGGGTGACCCACACCAGGGCAGGGACACCCTAAGGTTGTGCAGCCTGGGTGTGACCCATGCAGGTCAGGGACACCCCTGAGGGTGTATGTTAGGAAGAAGCTAGGAAGGTGTTCGATAGATGTTGAGCCTCGTCAGAGGGAAGGAAGTTGTTTCTATTAACGTTTATTTAATAATTTGTTTTCTTTCTCTTTTGTCAATACCTAAGCAAGTGATTAAACATTTCTGTTTATTTATTTCCAAAAAATTAAATTATGGGAAATGCCCTAAGTCGAGACTGTTTTGCCTGTATTAGTAGCAATTACAGAAGTCATGTGAATGAGGTGCTGAATGAGATATTTTCTACCAGAGCAACCGTGAGCTTTGTGAGCCTTGCTCAGCACAGCAAACTGTCCTTCTTAGGAATTCCACTGAGGCACTTTCTTCTTCAAGTACGCATCTCCTTTACCAGAGCAAGAAATATCATTCAGGTTGCTTAGATTACAAGTTCTTCAAGTAAAGCCTGATTTCTGTTGCACTTATCTAGCAGGTAACAAAATGAACTCAGTGTATGATGAAGGTGTCCCACCTGGTAGGTCATTAATAAAGGAAAAAACCTGCAACACGTTTACAGAAAATAGAAAACATCATCCTTGAAATAGGCGAAAGTTACCCAGTGAAAACAACGTTGTTACCCATCACATCTCATGCAAATCTTCATGTAAAATGTAATATCCCTGTAAAAGAGCTCGCAGTGCTAATTTACAGCACTTTGGGAGAAGTAAGACTGTAATTAATCTCGAAATCAAAGTCTTAAGAGGAGGAAGATGTCTGCTTAACATCTTTGGAAAATTAGATCCCTTAAAAAAATCTCAGACTGGCCCAAGGCATTAAATAAATGTCTGGAAAATCTCATGTTATGAATCTGTATGGGAAAGGAATTATAGATAACTTCAAATGATAGAATTATTAAATAATAAATGATTATTCTTATGGAATACAAGAAATCAGGAAAGTCACAGTTCATTACAACTCACAAGATCTAAATCTCTTTAGAAACATATATTAGTCCTGTACCAGAAAAAATATAACCAAAATCTTTTGAGTGGAAAATACTATATAAAAATTAATTTCCCTAAATATTACTATATATTGGAATAGCTAAACAACAACTAATTACAAAAGCTGTTTCCTGCATTTAATTTGGAAATGTTTTAAAGTACTGTATTCCTTTTCAAAAACCGCTGATTTTTGTAGAAATTCAGAAAAATCAAAAGAGTGCATAGACTGCTCGTAAAAACACAAGCCTCTGAATGTAAATTCATGCTGTGATGGACTTCCAATTTCTTTATCCCTGGCAGAAGTGATATGGGTGTGTTACGTGAGCAGTCTCAGATTGGGAACAGGACTTCCTCAATATGGCAGGGCACAGAAACAGGAGTTTCTCCTTCTGTTTGCACAGTATCGTCTTCTGCTCCTTTTAGGAGTTCTTTCTTCCATCTTTAACATTTGGTGTTGATTCACTGGGATAGGCAGAGAAAGACAAAAGGAAGAATCCAGTGGAAGGCTTATTACAAATAACATATTCAAATTGACTAATCTCAAGCTGTTGTGTGTGGGCCACCAGTAGTTCGTCAGGTCCCAGTGGAAGATCTGCCATCGGTCTGCTGAGCTCTAGTGCCAAGTATTACCAGTTAAACCTTCAGTAACGGTGCATGATTGTTCAATGGAAATGTTGACAGATGACTGATGTTTGCCATCCAAAATGTTTTGGAACCAGTGTTCAAAGTACCTTTGTAAAGGTTAGAAGACATTGGCAGCACATCTATGTCTGTGAATTAGCAATCTGCAATCTGCAGCAGAAACCTGTGCCATCTGAGGGATGTGTCATTGTTTGCGCCCGAGAGAGATGCTAGTAAAATCTCAGTTCTGCTAGGAAAATGACACTTCTGTTAACTTATTTCACGTGCTTTGCGTTATGTCATACTAGGAAAAGTCTAAGCTTGCATGTAGAAGACAGAATTTATGCTGTAGGGCATAAAGGATGGCATTCAAAGCCTTCGAGCTGTAGGTCTGGTGCAAGGAAGCACAAGCCTGTGCTTTGTTTCTTTGCCATACTAGTTAGGGGCGTCATCTAATGAATTTCCCCCATGACAGTGCTTCAAAGCCAACAGCTCTCATCCTTTGTGTTATTAGTTACTGGCCGCACTGGTATCTGGCTGGTTCCAAGCTGCTTTCAGCTAACCTCCTAGTGTTTCTCTTCTGCCTTGATACTTGTTACTTCCCAATTTTTTTCCCTGTGAAACTTCTGAAATTGAATTAAGCATGCCAAAATATTGCAAGTCTGATGAAAATGCCGTAATTCTTTAGTGCTACATTATTAAAGGCAAGCTTGAAAAATCCAACCTATATTGGTTGCTGAAACTCAATCATATTTAGTGTAGAGGTTTTCCCAATCCAGTATCCTCTCCCCAGTGGTAACCAATAAACAATAATACCATTTTCATAGCTTTTTAATCTGCACGCCTTTCAGTACTTCTGGTCATTTTTGTCACCCTTATCTGACCCCCCCACCCCGGTACTCTTGATCTATCATTATTCCTATTGAGTGGCCTGAGCTATAGAGCTGCTGTACTACCGTTACTGACATCATGATCTACTTCATTCCTTACCACCCCTAAGATTCTGCTTATGAGACAGCTTCTTTTCACAAATTACTGAGAGGGATTAAGAGGTGTTAGCCCAGCTCCCATTGTAGAAGGCTGCGTGAGAAAAGAAAACATCATCACACATCGTGTTGCATAAATAGCAGTGACTCGGTGATCTTAAAAAGTGAACTAGAGGATGTGGGGCTGGAGACATGAGAGTGAAGGGGTATTTGCAGGGATGGAGAACTGTGCTTCCTGTTTTCTGTGGCTAAACAGTTGGGTCTTAATTTCCTGTTACAATTTTCATTCCCTCTCAGCTGTGGCAAGAGGACCAATGCAATTTTCCTATCATTCAGTTCCTTGTGACCCAGTATTTGGCTCTGATACCTTGGCTTGCACATCTAGCACCTTATATTTCCAGATGGTCTCCGATATAAGATCTAGGCATGTCTGGTTTTAAGATGAAATAAGCCAAGACAAATCAATTCAGTCTGTTATAGACAGGAAACTGATAACTTCTGCTAGAACACAATAAAATGTTAAGTGAGAAATTAAAAAAATAAGATGCTCTTTCTACAATAGAAATGACTCTGATATTATCAAATATAGGTGAAGGTTTGTGTGAGTCTGGAGGGAATTTGATTAGGAGGGAATAGGACAACCGTATTTTGCTCATAGATGATGACGACGCTTAATCTTAGTACATACATTGAGAAACACGTGGCATCGTAGCACAGCAAGAATGTGTTTATTTGGGTTATTGATAGAACTTATTGATAACAGCAACACGTCATCCAGGAGAGAGTGCATGGCCCTGGCTAACAAAGCGTCAGCAGCTCCTTTTGAAATGGGCTTCAAAGTCAGACTCATAGAGATTAAGTGTTAGACACACGTGTATTTTGACCGTATTTATAGACAGACAGGGAAACTGATTTTTTTTTTTTTTTTTAAATTAGTGAAGCTGCACTGGGTGTTCGTGAAGACAGAAATCATCATTGGGCACTCCAGCATAATGCAGAATGTCTTAAGATGCGGATGGTGGATGCTTTTCTGCTCTTAATTGTGCAGTCATTTGCTTTTGAAATAGACTACATAGGGGAAATAAAACAATTTTGCACATTTTAACTACATGCATAATGATAGATGAATGATGATCCAGTTCAGATAAATCTTTCTCTTAAAGGGGAATCCTACCCCAAACTCAAATATCCTTATATTTTTTTTTCCTTTTGCTCTTCTTGCAAATCTCCAAATCTGCAGAAAGATATTTCTTAATTTGTTAATCCTTCATGATTTCACTCGTTTCCTTACTGCCTCTGAAAATTTCCTTATTGGAGAGTCCTCAAAGCTACAACAATTCGTTCGTGAGGCTGTCCTCTTAGTCTCATGATTTCTCTCCCTGGATTTAGCTTGGGTCCTTCACTGAAACCCTCGAATCAAGGGGCTGGCTGCTCTATATTACCTGGTCAAGTCAGGGAAAGTTTAGTCTAACAACAGCAACAAAGAAGAATAAAGCAAAAAGCCTGATTGCTTTATTTCTAATCACTCATCCTCAGCCTGTTTTTGGTACTCACACCCTGATAAACTGGCATATTTAGTTACTGCGTTCCTATGGAGTTCAACATTCCCTGTTGCGTTACGGTTTGACCTGTACTGACCACTTTCCTGTCCATCTGGAGTCTTCAGACATCTCCCTTTCTCTCCCAACTTGTTTGTCTAATTCAAGTTGCATATCTCTATTTTTTTCTTATTTTCCATTCGCTCTCCAGGGAAGCTTCCCCACCCTTCCTCATCAGTTGTTGTTTGATCATAACAACGGAACATTGGCTAGAGAAAAAGAGCTGCTTAAAAATCCACACTGGACTTGACATCCCTTCTAGAAGTCCCCATAAAACAGCTTTCCAAAAATGAAAAAAAAAAAAAAAAATTAAAAAGCAACCCACCCAAAAATCCAGTCTCTGGAAAACTGCCTAACAACTCTCCCACATTCAACAGTGCTTAACTTAGCCTTGGGTATGAAGTCACACATAAGTAGATATTCCAACTCACTGCCAAAATGCTTCCCATGGATCCTGTGCAATCAGCATGAAGAAGAAACAGTCTCAGATCACTTCAAGTTTATTGTAGGCACACCAAAGGTGTGCTGGTGGCCAAAAAGGAGTACGTCACCCACAGCTGACAGCAAAAATGTAATCTAACGGAGCTGACTGAAGTAATGCCGAGAACACCAGCAGTCCGAACAGGGCAGCAAAGCATTCTTTCCAGCCTGTTTTCTGGTGAGTTAGGTGCGGTTTATCCAGTGATCTCTGTACTTACCCTGACGTGTCCCCTTGTGCTAGATGTAGCAGAGAGGTAGCAGTTTGACCTCACAAGACAGCGATTTCCAACCCTGTGTGTGCGTGCCATAGGAGGGCATCCCAACGCCAGCCAGCTCAGTTATTCCCTTTTTGCAACAGTTTTAAAATTACTCTGTGCCAGCAGTGCTTGAAAACAGCCTTAGCTGGCTTGCAGAGCAAGCCTAAATGCAATCAAGAACTTCTCTACCGTGATGGGAAAGAGAACTGTTGCCCTGTAACACAAACGGCCGGCAAGACAGATTCAGAACATTTTTAAGTCTAGAATTTTGTACCATGCCTATTACCATATGATCTGACGGGGAGTTTTTCAAATTCTTCTTTTCTCTAGTACTGATTTATGTTTGCTTAAGCGGAGGGAGCTGTGAATGTGCTCTCTCCTAGTTTATTGGTTTTGGATGCTAAAATTGCTTCTCCTGAATGGCCCAGTAAGCAAGAAGGAGAAATAAATTTTGATTGCACTATGCCACCTGTATTCCTGACAGCTTAATTTGTTAATGTCAGGTCTGCAGCCACTGAACGACCACTCATGAAAGTCTTGACTAGCTGATGAAGGGCACTGGCTAGTATGATGCAATTAGCTGAGCTCATCGATTATGACGGACAGCTGGAGCTCTCTGGCTTTTTCCAAAAGAGCTTAATCAAAAGCATCAGAATAATAAAAGCTCTCCAAATGAGAAAGGCAGTGAACTGAGGCAGTTAATTAGATTTTTTTTTTTAAATTGTTGTATTTATTATCCCTCCCATTTGTCTTTGACATTTAAGTCTCAACCACAAATGGATGTAACTGTGCTGTTGATTTCACTTCAATCAAAAAGTTTTAATTTGCATAATAAGCTTAGGGCATTTGTATGAAACTAAGACCTGTAATAAGGAAAAAAACCCCTTCTCATGTAGTTTTGCAGGATTTTCCTGTGCTGTCTTCATGTCCTAGTAGCGAGGGTGTTTGAAAAAGTCACTTTCGCATACAGGAAGCACTGGTTTTTAGACTTTTTTTGTTTCATATTTTGTACTTTTCTGTGATAGTCACTCTGGTCAACTGGTGGATTCAGTAGAATCACAAAGCAGTTCCCTTTGACAGGAGGCCCAATACCAGCTAACCCGCTTGTTTGTTAGCAACAGGGCTGGCTGAGCAGCTGGCCCCTGTCCCACTGCCAGGAAATGCTGACAGCGATAGCTGCACCATTTCAGCTGCTGACTGGCTCTGTAGCGAGTCTTGATGGCTAATGAATTGCGTAATGCTACCCAGATCCGCCTGGATCCGAGGGAAGAGAACAGCAGCTTTGGGACGTCAGCTGCTCTCAGAGAGACCCTACACCACAGCAAGTTTCATTACAAATGTGTGGGTCGTGCTGTGCGATTTTCAGTGGCTTCCTCTAGGGTGGTAACACCCATCAGCCGTGCTGTGTTTTCAGGTAAAGCAAAATGAAGAAGAGTTTAGGAGATAGCAGCATCTTTCAGCTGCCACAGAGTGTTTTGCTATGACAGCAGCCAGCCGCGGTGGAGCCAACAGACAGAGCGGTGCGCATGCATGTTGAAAATTGGCTGGTTTAGTTGCCTACCCACATGCACAAACCAATCCTGGTAGCTCCCTAATTGCCAAGCTGTTAGCTTGCTGTCAGGCAGCTCCAGATTAAGCCAGTCCCTTCAGTTTTAGACGTTTGCTTTCATAGCTGTGAGGAAATCCGTGTTGCTTTGTCCACTTTTATTAAGCTATCGGCAATCTAAATGTGTACGCGTGCGGACAGGCATTGTATAAATCTCCAAACCGATCAGCGCTACGAGGCAGCTGCCCTTGGGTACTCATGCTGGGTGGATGACCAAAGGCAGCTCCTTCTCTGGGGTCTCAGGCAGACTTTACCTGAAACAGGAAAAGCTCTCTGTCCTTGACAAGAATCAGAAGCTTTACTTTGTGGCTTTTTCTAAGTAGTAGAAAGTTACTAACTTCATCCGGGATGATCACAAACATGATGTGGTGAGTTTTAATGACAGATCTGCTGCACGTAGCTGAAGGTTGTGTTGATGGTACAAGCTATTGCTTTGGGGGAAAACTGTCCTTGTGGCATCTCCTCAGTTGTATATTGCAAGTTCCAGCCTCCTGAAATTTGGAGAAGGGGCAGACAGTTTAGATACCTTTGAAACGTTTCCTTGAATTTGTCTAAGCTTTGCACTAAGCTCAGGTAATTTTTCTGGCTAAGCCGAGAATACTTTTTTGAGAAATTGCTCTTTATAATTGAAGTGAAGGATGTAACAAGAAATATATTCTGAGTTGAAAGTATTTAACAGCCCTAATAAATGGGTCAACCATGTGAGTCTTTAACTGCAGGCTACCTGCCCAGCCGGCATAGCAGACTTATAACCTATCATGAGCTCAAATGGATGCCACGTGACTCCAGCTTCAGTGGTCCCCTTCTGTTCCCCCAGAGCTCGCTGCCATGTGCTGTGTGACTGGAGCAATCCAGTCAAGCTACCATCTGCAGCATGGATGTAGTCAGGACCAGTTCACTCACCCGTACAGAGACAAGGAAATAACAAACCTGTCACTCCACCAGTCATTTAGTTCTGCACGGTGAGATATACTCAGACTTCAAAAAGCAGCGCCAGTGGATGTATCCCAGTCCTCCTGACTCAGAGCCTGCTGTATCTACACCATTCCAGCCCACATTCCCTGTCTCCATATCATCACATATTGCCCTGGTAATTGATAGGAAGTCCAGATGAAGCCTGCGTAGCCATTATTGTTCTGATAACGCCTACCAAAGCTGCAGGATGCAAAGAACTTTATATGGTTTTGTTTACACTCATGAAATAGTAAAAATGTCAAAATTGGTAGTATGGAAACAACAGTAAACCCACTAACACTTTGAACACCATTCCCATTGTGGTTTCTGAGAAAAACAACCACTTTTTTTGGTGACTATCACTAGTTTTATAGCTGAGAAATTACTGCTGGCTGCCAAAAAGTTTTTTTTCAATTCCTATTTAGGTTTTATTCTTACTTGCAGCTGCAAAAGCTGTCTTTAAGCTCCTATTTTCTCTTCTCTATTTTCCTAGTTGACAAGCACAGGTAGAGGTTCAGATTGTTTTCAGTTGTGACAATCTTTCATGATGTTCTTCCCTAGCTCCAGACCTTATAGGGGTTGGCAAATGCTTGAGTCAGATGACACGGTGTTTTATAAATTTTATTTGTGTGATGGGAGAATTCGTGGCTGCTGCATTGACTGCACTTACTGTATCCATAGCAGCCAACATCACACTCGACTGCTTTGGAAACAGTCCCTGATGAACACTGGATTTGCATGAAAGGCTTGATTGCTCACACAGACCATCCAGTTGAACAAAGGATATTTCCCTTTTTTGGTTGCATTTGCAGGAAGACAGAAATAATTGCCGTGGGCCTCATACTGTGTGGCTTGCTGGGCCAGATCAGGCTTTTCCTGTGGATCAAACCAAGGTGTCTAAAAATCTTTTTTTGCCAGTCTGACTCCTCTCTCAGAGCAGATGATTGTTCATTGTTCATCATACAAGATATCCTTTAATTTCTGATTCTTTTACCTTCTTGTGATGCCAGTGGTACTGCCCTCTCCTATTCTCACATATCAGCATGTGACTGCCTTCATCTGAGGATATTATTCCCTGCTAAGATGCTCTCTCAGCTCTTTCTTTGATGCAGCAAAAGCAGAAGGTTTAAACGCACATTGGAAACGGAATTTTACAGTGTGAGGATTTTCCTGGATATTCCTACTCATGTACAGATGAGCATGTGGCAACTCAAGCTGAGCACAAAAAAGGGAGTATCAGAGTAATTATAAATCCTCTACAAGGAGATGACCTTCTGTCTGTTTTCTGGTCTATCACAATTAAGTATGGTCATGTTTGTAGAAGTATATTGATAATAACTGCTCTTGTCTTGGTTGATATTGTTCTCTTCAACCTGTGCTGCATTCCAAATATGTGTGTGCACACAAAGACACAGTCACACGTTAGCACATCTGCTACAAAAGAGTCTGTTGACATCCTCACCATCTAAAAAGTGTTGGAAACATCAATGCTGAAAAATGTCAGCTTCTTCATAAGGATTTTGTCAGTTCCCACACCCAAGACCTCTGGATTCTGGGAAGCAGATCCTTCCTGCAGAGAATCACAGAATGGGAGGGGTTGGAAGGGACGTCTATAGATCATCTATCCAACCCCCTGCTAGAGCAGGTTCTCCTAGAGCAGGTTGCACAGGATCATGTCCAGGGGGAATTCAGTACCCCCAGAGAAAGAGACTCCACCGCCTCTCTGGGCAGCCTGTTCCAGTGCTCTGTCACCCTCAATCTGAGATCTGAGAGGACCCCCTAGATCTAAGGATCTCCTGACTCAGTGCTAGGAAATCTTTTTACCAGGTCTTCCCATGGTTGTCCAACTTTGTAAAGCACTGTGAGCTTCTAAAGACAGAGACCTTTTTCCTGGCTTCTCCTGTGATATTGCTTATGGTGCAGAGAGAAGCAGGGTGAGCCTTGTCGCTTGGCTTTACTCCAACTCACTCAAACCTCCAGCAATATCAGGCATTGCTGAGCTCTTCATGGAGCTGTAAGGAGATGGGAATGCAGCTTACTGGCTGGAAAGCAGCTTTGCAGCGAAAGACCTTGCATTCCTGATGGACAAGAATGCGAACATGAGCCAGTCTTTGCAGCGATGAAGGCTGGCTGCATTTTGGGCTATACCACAGGCTGTATATCGGGTGGAATGACACTACCTCTTCTCCACTGTCTGACACTCGCAGGACTGCATGTGGAACACTGTGCCTAGCTTTGAGTTCCCAGTACAAGAAAGATACTGGAGCAAGTCTAGCAAAGGACGATGTTTAGCAGTAGTATACGGCATGAAAAAAGGAGATCGAGGGAGCAGGTCTTGTTCTGCCAGGGAAAGCAGGCTGGTGTCTTCAGCTGTCAAGTGAGGTTATGGAGATGGCAGAGCCTGACTCTTCTTCTGGGTTCACAGTGCCAGGAGTGAGAGGCAGAAGGCACCAGCTTCAACAAGCAAAATCCCATTATAAGTAAGGGAAACATTTCTCAACACCAAGCTGTTTGAGCACCGGGAGGTGTTGCCAGGATAGACTATAAAATCTCCATCCTTGGCGATACTACAAACTCAGCTGGGCATGGCCCTTTGCTGTCTGATCTAACCTTGAAGGTAACCCAGTGCTGAGCAGATGTTGGACCAGATGGCTTCCAGAGGTCTCTTCAAGACCTAAATATTCCGTGTTTCTGTGATTCTACAGTACTGCCATGAAGGTGTGCACCTGAATACGCACAGACACACATAGGAAAAGGGTATGGGAAAGGTCCTTGCGATTTAGGAAATTTAAATAGCAATAAGATTGTAAACACGGTCCCGGCAGGACAGTGACTGTAACAGGTGTAGAAGAGCAAGAAAGAGTTGCAAACATTTAAGCAAACATTTCACAGAATCGCAGAATCATCCGGTCGGAAGAGACCTTTAAGATCATCGAGTCCAACCGGTCACCCTGCCCTGCCAGGGTCCCTACACCATGTCCCTCAGCATCGCATCCACACGTCTGTTAAACGCTTCCAGGGATGGGGACTCCACCTCCTCCCTGGGCAGCCTGACAACCCTTTTGGTGAAGAAATTTTTCCTAACGTCCAACCTAAACCTCCTCTGGTGCAACTTGAGGCCATTTCCTCTTGTCCTGTCACTTACTATAGGAGAGAAGACACTGACCCCCCTTCCGCTGTTCCTCTTGAAGAGAGGTAGCTGGGCAGCAGTTAGTCTCCCTCTCTTCTGAACAGGAAAGCCCTTTTCATTCAGAGCATCACCCACTCAGAGATAATGAGTGAGTTGTTTTTTTTCATCTGCTGCATAACACGCATATACTTTGCAATAGGCGGGAGTCTGTGTCACTGATGGGCTACAGTACCGAGAAGAGGGACACAGCCATTGAGATCAGCTTTTAAATTTAAGCTTGTACATGACTAAATGGTGTTTTTGCAATGAGGTCGACGTAGCTGCTCACCCCAGAGAACCTGCAACTGAGATGCTTGACAAAGAAAGAGAAATTTATAGATGAGAAGGCAGGTGGGAAAAGGACAATTAGTGAACAATAAAATAAGTGTGTTTTTATGTAACTACCAAACCCAGGCTTGTTCAGATGCTTATGTCTATGCCTCTGTGGTGCAGAACTAGCTTGATTTATTTTTGAAATGCAGGGGGTAAAAGCTTGTAAAAATGGCATTACATGAGACTTTCAGGAAGACAATGTTTCATAAAGTGACGGCATTACTGTGTGTTTCCACAAGCCTGACATAACTCAGAAATTAATGAGAAGATTGTCAGCTTGTCAAAGTAACTTCTAAAAAATGAAAGGGAGGCAGTTCTCCAAAGCTTACTAGAAACAGATGACACTTGCTTTTTCAGAGTCAGACTGATACTGCCAGCTACCTTATATTTTACCTTTTTCTGAATCCTGCAAAAGCTTTTTCCTGGACTCGGCTTGATTACTATTGATTTCAATAGCACTATTGATAATAAAGAAGTAAGATAAGGACATATATTTAAGCTTTGCAGGCTCAAAGTCTTTCTCTGCTGCATTTTCTTGTTGCTCCAAGTGAAATTCATTGGAGAAAGGGGTGCAACTGACACAAATAATTTGAATTTTTTGCCTTAGAGATTCAGCATTTCTGTAAATTGTCAACTGGTAGAACAAATCAGCATCATCTATTCTTTGCTTCTTATGCTGATAAGATAATGGAACAGTGGCAGAGTTACTGGCATAAAATGCCATCACTGAAAAAATGTCAGAGTGACTATTTTCTCTGTGCAGTTCTGTTTACAATATTTTACAGCAGGAAGCTATTCCACTGACGTTGTGTCTTCAATTAGATGAGCTTGCTCTGCTGCTGGTAATTGCGAAGTGTGTTACTGTACCAACACAAAGAAAGCTCTTCTCCAACATGTGTGAGACCATAGCAGGTGGGCGAATTATGCCCACAGTTTGGCTCTTCAGGGCTTATGAATGTCGTATTTCAGAAGTATCAGGATATTCAGGCTATGTTCAAGCGTCAGGATAAGCTGAGGAGGAATGGCCGGAGGAGTCATAAGCAGAGCTGGAGCATAGTTCCATTTTACCAATACACTCTAGTGTCTAACGCGAGCAGAAAATTAAATTATTATCTGGCAATGCCCAGTCATAAAGAAATAGCATTGGACTCCAGCACCAATCAAAATTCACCGTCACAGACAGTAGAAGTGAGGCGGTGACACATTTATATTGCCCTGACTGAGACGTGCCTTTGTGCCAGCTCTGTGTGCACTAATCCCACGCTGCCCGCTCCGAGAGGGAGCGCTCGTCGAACCCCCTTGCATCCGGACTCAGCGCGGTCTGTGCAAGTGTTAGGACTGCAGGACACTCGAAACGAAGCCACAGGCTGTATGTGCACAGGCTCCCTGCCTCGGTCAGGGAATTTATCTTCACAGCAGATCCAAGCTTAAATCTTTCTTGTGACTGATGGAACTCGTATCTGAAGTTCCCACTGTGTAGGAGAATGTCTTAACTATCAGATGATGCAGAGATTTTAGTGGGTTTTCGGCTAGCTGTTCCCCTCACCCCAAATCACAAGGGTCACAGGCTATCTCAGGACAAAAAAGAAGAGTCTTGGGCTTAGCCCCGTCCCTAAAGCATAGCAGCACAGTGAAGGGTTTACATTCACAAACTTGTTTTTTCCCTTTGAAAAAGGAGACTGCACAAAAGCTGCTCATTGAAAACACGCTAACTCACTGATATTGTGCTGTCCTCCAAACTGTGCTGAGTGAGCCAAAATTGGACCAGGAACCGTTGCAATAATTTAAGGGAATGAATGATCACGCTCCAAAGGCCGGGTCCGTGTCCTGTTTGTTTTGCTGGTGTAGCTGAGTCCTTGGGGATTAGTGTTCCCGACTGAGGAATCCTGATTTCTTGCCTTTATCCCAAAACGACTTACATGAAACAGTTGCTGTTAGAACACATGAAGGTGAGACTCTTCCTGCTGGTGAAGAAAGGCATGCCTCGATCAGGCCTTTCAGGTGGAAATGATGTGAAAGATACCGGGCTGGGCTGAAATAAACTGTAAAACCTGACGTGAAGTGAGTCTGTGTACCCACACGTCAGAACTCCAAGGCAAGAAAAAGGGGTTTCTGTAAGTGTAAAGCTGCACAGAGCTGCCATGTCCTGCTGCACCCCAGAAGAGAAGGGGAAATCTGGCAGAAGGGATGCCAGGGGAAAGGGACACGCTTCTCTCATCTTGCAGGACTTCCTGTGGTTTCTGCACATTTGCCGTTTAGAGGGAAGATGAAACAGAAACAGTTCAGAGGCTTTTAAAGGTTAAAATAAATCAACTCTTTCCAAACCCTGTTCCACAAAGCCTGTGTCCTTTACTGAGATCAATCGAAGCAAGTAACAAGTTGCTAGTCGGGGCACTCATCTGGGACACCTAACTGCCAAGTTTAGGCCCTTGTTGTAGGTTTCCCCTTTGTGATCAGGAACTGGGACTTGCTATGGGTTCTCCAAGCTGGAACCAGCAAGCGGTGAAGTCTGTCTGCCTCCTCAGCCCCCTGCTTCTTTAACGGCTTCTACGGTATGGAGCTGCTGTAAGGGGAGAGGACTCCGTAGGCAGTAATCACATCCAAGGCCTGGGTACGGCCCCCGTCCTGTTCTTACTGTCTTTTCTGTCTCCTTAATGTCCCTTCCTCACTCCCAGGAGTGTCTTATTCTGGGATGGAGACTTCCCAGACCTAAAACACCATTCTCAATCTTATAAACCTTTTCTGCTCGCTTTTTTGCAAAGCCAATAAATCCTTCCATCCGCTTGCTTTTGATGTGCATTCCGAACAATGACAGAAACAGCATCGAAGCAATAGAGAATCACTTCAAGTCAGACTTTTATTGCAGTATATTTATAGATCTGCAGGAAGTAGAGAGTTATTTGTGGAAAATTGTCCTGATGTCCTTGTTTTTCAAAGGCTGTAAAGGTATATGTCATGAGGTATGCAGAGATGCTTTTTATAAATACGTATGCTTCAACGTGGACGAGGAGATTCAGCATCAAAATCATCTCTCCCTCCACACAAGGTAACACAGCGACATTCAAAAAGAATGGCAAGAGATCACTCTGCCCGTATGTGGTACTGGATTCTCAGTTCTTTGTGTGATTCATGCTGATAGCTAGATGTCAAGTCTTTACTGCATACAAACAAAGAAAAAACAATAATAATAATAATAATCTAACAACTTCGTATAGGAAAAACCTGAGATAAGGAGGGCCTACCTAAAAGAACGTTACATATGTTAGATCCATTCATTTTATTTTCTTAGGACTGCTGAAGAGGTGTGTCGTGCAGCAGGAAGGGTCGTTGATGTTTTCATGTGTATCTTTTTCTGGTGTCACTTCCTAGTTGTGTGATTGAAAGCCGCAGCATTTTTATGAGATTTTGTAGGAAGCTGAAGGCTGGTATTTTCAAAAGCAGAGGTGTCACTGAGGAAACGGGGCAACTCTGAAAGTCAAAGTCTGTTAATCAGCTATAGTATTTGGGCCAAGACCTGAACAACCAGGAGTATTTGGCTGCCTCTTTGAATTCCTGTGACATCTTAAAATACACCATGTACCTTTTGCTGAACATACTGCTCCTAGGCATGCTAAAAGCCACCTAAAGGTTGGTACTGCTTTATGGAGCCGTGAGGAGCCACAGGCCAAACTTACAACTGTTGTTAAGCCAGGTTTTATTTAAGGGCAGAGATAGGAATGGCTGTGCCAGACCAGGATCAATAATCTGTCTCCCCCTGTGTCCTGTCTCTGACAGTGGCCAAGAGCAGGCATGTTGGCAAGTGTCTAGGAACAAGGCCATCACGTAGTGATGCTTCTCTGTGGTATTTTCCAAGTCTCCAAAAATTAGTGTTCAAAAATCTTCTGAGCCAGCTTTGTTATCTTTGTGTCAAATGGTCCTCAGGGGATTTTTCTTCGTTGAGTTTTTCCAGGCAAATTTTGAATTCATCTTTTATTCCCACATTGCCCTGTGCCAAAGGACTGCTGCCACCAGCCAGCGACATTTGACGCCTCCTGAATCTTAGAGGACTTGTTCATTTAAAATTTAGTTATGCACCTACCTTCCAATCACAAGTGTTGCGAAAATCAGCAATGATTTTTATGGGGATACCTGTTTCAGCCTCCTCTTTGTAAAACGCAGCCGCGTTCCCGCTACATGTAGGGATGCTGCTTATGAATGACTGAGGTGCTGTGCCAAGCCCATGGAAAAACCCACCGGGAAAAGGAACAGCTGAACAGCATGCTGTACGTGGAACTGAGGCCCAGACAGCGAACAACGAGGAGAAAACAGATTGTCGGAGGGATGCTCATTAAGCCAACACCATCCTCCAGAGTACTGGGCAAGCCCAGACAAGCTTGTTACCGCTTCTGTAATTAGAAGCGGTGTCCTAATAGATATGCAGAACTGTGCCAAATTCTGGTGACTGGTGTTTGACTTTGCAGTCTTAAAAAGTTGTTTCAGTGTAGCTTGTGCACGTGCATGTCCCGTGTCAGAGATAACACCTTTCAGTCAAAGTCAGACAGCTGCTTGTTAAAACTTAGAACTTCCAAAGTTCTAAAACACACAGGAGATTCCATTTTGAGAACAGCTGAGTTGTTTTTTCTGAGAGTTTAAATTCATATCCTACCCATTGCATTATGGATAGACCAGTGTAATTATTATTTCTATAAATGAGAAGGACCACCGATAGGCATGGTGACCTGTATAGATCATATGTGCTAGGGTTAACAGGAGTGTTGTTCGGGCTTGTGTTGGTAATGGAAACCAGCTGCTCTGCAGTTGCACTGAGTTGCTCCTAGCTACCAGGTCTCACGTGCAGCTGAATTCTTTTTTGTATGGAGAAAGTTGTTTGCAAATGTCCCAGGCTGGTAAATACAAAAGGCACGGATTTAAAAACACCTCTGAAAGCAGTATCCTATGACATTTATGATCAGGAAATGTTTTTGTAGTTATTAACGAGAGGGCTGAATACTGATGCCAGCTGCCCGGCTGTCTTAGTGAAGAGCCAGGCGTGAACCCATCCAGAAGAGGTCTAACAGATTTCTACAGTAATCTCTCCTTGTTCCGTCAGCTGTTTTACCTCTGTGTTAGAGCTGACAAACGCTTCCTGCTGATGCTTGAAAGATGGCCTTTTTCCTTCCCAATCTTGCTTTCCTGAGGGTCAAGCAAGGTATTGCTGTTTCACAGCTGTCAGCGGTCCGTAGGACCTGCCAAAAGAGAAGTGCTATTGGAAGTTAGTATCAGTGAAGGTGGAAGCTAAATACATAGACAGATGAAAATTCAGTATTCCCATGTTCTGTAATACATATCTTGTGTCAAGAGCTGGGGCAGTATTCCACAGCTGGTGTGACCACATTGGAAAAGGATGGGAGATAAACACTTCTGAGTTTCAAAATAAAAACCAAGAGGATATAAAGATAAAAAGTAAACGAGTGAAATGAACTTAAGTAAATATGAACTGTGAAAAATTCAATTGTTTCAAGATTTCTGGGTATAAACCAGTCTTTGGACATACTTCCCAGCACAGGCATAGAAAAGTGTCCCAGCCACGCATCTAGAATGGCAGAAGTAAAGAATAGGTGGTATTGGGATGGAGGTGGCTTTTTGACATTAAATTTGCATCACAGCCGAAGTACGTAGAGTGGTTACTCTTAGGCCACAACCTGATGTGGTGTAATTAATTTCTTAGTGACAGAAGCTGACCTTCTCTGCAACAAGGGAACACATTGAGGAAAACCTGATGTGAGCCAAAGCAAAGTCTCACAGCTTTGTTTTTTTAGCTGTTAATACAAGGAGCCATCACGCCATAACTTCTTTCTCGCGGGAGGTGTAATCTTCTGCACATGCTGAGGGAGACGGAAGCAAGGTGCGGTGTGAGCCGTAAGGTCACACATCCATGCTGTGGCAAACCTGATGTACATCGTGGCAGGTCTGTGCTGTACATACAAGTGTGCTGTATGATTATGCAGAAGGCAAGGGGGGATGCATGAAGCCAAAAGGAGAAATTGCTGACAGTGTATGGCTCTGGGGGCCTGGTGGGAAAGGGACTCTGCCCTGTGGTTGTTTTGTGGTCCGTAGTCTCTGCTTCCTCTCCCCTCTTTACCCTGAAGTTTTTCCTAGTTTATCCTGAAACAGTTAAATGCAAACCACACATACAGCCCTTGGGTAGGTGTTTTCTCCAGTCAGGGGCACACAGATTTTGAGGTTGCCCTTCTGAGATGCCTAAGTCTGCAGAAAATGAAGACTACATTCCGAATCCCAGCTATTAGGCACCTCAATTTTGGCACCAAAGCGTGTGAAGCGTTGCCTCCCTCAGCACTTTCCACTGTGTGGCTTTGGTGGCAGCAGTTTGTGAGGCTGTGGTTTTGGCAGCATGTTAGTACTATTTACGCTGTGGGATCTAGAGGTGAAGGAAAGCTGAGGGCTGATGGCAACTGCAGAACTTTGGAAACACCGGTGCCAGGCGGTTTCTCCAAACAAGGCTGTAAACCCTGGCCTGGACTGGCCCGGGGCTGCATAGCCACAGTCCTCACCAGAGGTCTGTCTCTACAGTGAGAACGTGAGAGCGAAGCCACAGAGCCCGCTCTGGCTGCTGACCGGCAAGGTCACCCGGCAGGGAGGGTTTGTTCACCCTGTGTGGGCAGGAAGTGCCTGCTTCTTCACCTGGAACCTGCTTCAGAATGAAGTGGTAACTTGGGTGGGGCGGGTGTGCTTGTAACGACACAGAAAACGTCACAGGTGGGTGGTAAGAATAATACCAAAAGACATTATGGACAAGGTCGTCGCTCTCCCAGCAGCTCTGTGTGCATGATGCTGTAGGAGCAGCCTTTGGCGCTGAGCTTCGGGCGTATTTGAGTTGCTAATCAGGAGGGACCATTCACGAGCGTGAGGTCTACACGCTGCACTGGTGGAGGCACTGCCAGTTTGGTCACAGACCACACTGAGAGGACAGTCAAACCTGTAGCAAACAGGCGTCTCAAATTCTTTGGTATGTTGTAGTTACCAATAGTTACCAGTAATCTGTTCTTCCATGCTCACAGTGATACCATCCACTACACACTGTGCAAAGAGCTATTTGCTCTCTAACAGTCTTTTTTCATTCATTTTTGGTTACTCATCTATATTAAACGTGAGATCCCTAAGAAAATAAGCAGAAGCAAAAAGCAAGTTATAGAGGTGCTTTACCAGTGTATTATTTGGTATTGCAGCCCGTCTGGGTGTGTGTGATTAACGTTTAAACAGCTTGAAAATCATTTAACATTTCCCTATCTTTCATTTGTTTCTCCTTCCCTCCCTTCCCAAAATACGGAGCACTTCAAAGGATGATCTAATTAAAAATGAAAGCATATTTACTAGCTTTAAAATGTCTGTGTAACTTTTTAACATCAAGGGAGAAGCTGATGTACAATAAAATTTTAATTTCAACATTCTTTTTATTCACATTGGGAAAAGAAAGAACGAAATGTTAGCTTATTTCCAGGAAACATTAAAAATTCCTTACCCTACCCTGCAGAGTGTTTTGGTTTGTTTTATTTTGTTAATAGTCTGTATTGTGATTGCTGTTTGGTAAAGAATAAAAAAGGATTCTTTAGTCACGGGAATGCAGAGATGTTTATTTCCACTTTGGGAGTATAACATACTTGTAAAAAAATTCAGCTGTTTCCAGAGTTAGTTACTAAAGCACCTGGTATCCCACGCTCCACCCAAGATTATAAAAATATTTGAAACCGCAGGAAGGCAATACAGCTGTGCAAGCTTATATGGAGACTCGTTGTTTTAATTACGTTCAGAAAAAGCAGCCATAGCAATAAACGTGTAGTTGCTTGAAAGAGAGAGATGCCATTTGCTAACAAAAGTTTCCCCCCTTAATTATCTGGTATCTAGTTAACATCATAGTCTTCCATCATTTCTCTGGCAGTGTTGTGAAACCACATTCTGCTCTTTTGAAATCGTGTTCAACGATTTTTTTTTTTTAAGTGTGAAAAGAAAATCACACAGTAATGAGAACTTCAGACCCAGCTTTTGCTGATGATGTTTGTGGCAGTGCAACCTGGTTAAAAACAAAAAAAACCCAAACCAAATAAATATTTCTGCTTTTGTGAGTGATTCCCCTCACCAACAAATGCAGTCTCTTGTACGAAGACCCTTCTTGCCTTGATTCACTGGGCAGGTACGGGAGAGAGCCCTGGCTGGAGGATGCCGTACATGTGGGGCAAAGAGCAAAGTGTGTTTCAGTGGATGGGATTCAATTCCTGGAAGGGCTGGATGCGTCACCTCCCGTTGGTCCATCTGGGGGAAAACTCCAGCGGTCATCCCGGAAACAGGAAAAATTACACAATGCATCCTTGCTCACATTAAATGAGAGAGGTGCTGAAGTGATGTTCAACATTCAGAGATAAACGAGGGTATGGAAGATGGTATCACATGCAAAAATGTGTCTACCTCTGAAAGAAAAATCTAAAATCCAGAAGAAAAGCAAATCCTTCTGCAAAACCTCAGTGTGTGGGATAAACAGGGACTTTTCATCTTTGCCCAAACTCAAGAATCCCAAACTATTGGGAAGAATAGCCGCAAATCTATATGGGAAACTGTTTATTATCTTCTTGGTTACGTACCATATGTGGCTAGGTTTTGACACCTGGGGCACAGCAACCGTGAAAGAGTATGTGAGTAGTTAGCCGAACACGTATGAGTATGGGGTGGTAAATCAGTGCACGGGGAACAAAGACCATCACATCGTTCACTGGTCCTTAGTTTCTCACATGAAAATCTATTGACCATTTGGTTACATAAAGCACTGATAGATGGGAAATTGTTTTCACATACTTGCTCTGCATCCTGTTTGTTTTGAAGTGTTCCTGGCCAAACTCGCTGGCAGTGTTTTTGCATGGAAATACCGCGTTTGCATATTGTCAGGGGAGGACCCTGAAACTTGAGCAAGTGAGGTTTTAATATAAAAGCAGAGAGACAGATTTTTTGGAAACAGAAACCACAGATGACTGAAAAAAATATGCAGAGAGAAAAGATGGAGTATCACCATCCTTTTGTTACATCTTTTTGCTAGTAAGCTGCAGGTATACTTGAGATGTGCTGAATCATACCTCATCTGACTGCGTAACCAGTGAGGCCGGTGCTTCAGAAGGACAGTTCACCATCACTGCTCTGCTGGAAAGCATGTGGCATGGATGAATGTAAACCACTCTCTGGACTTAGGCATGATAAAAACCATGTAGTATCACTTCAACTTCTTTCTTTTTCTTCTCCCTGTCCCCAGGGATATGAAACAGAACAGCAGTCACACTGATTTGTTAATATTTCACATTCAAGTACACAAAAGCATCCTTGCTAAAGGCGGTCTCCTCAACTTGTTTGTCTCTGTCAAAAGCTGCTGCAAGTTTGGAGTAATCGTTGGCTGTGACTCAGAAGCACCTCAGCGTAGACCCGGCGCTTGATAACACAGGTGATCTATTTGGTGTGTGAAACTGTGCTTTTCAGGCCTGGGTCTGCAAACTTTGCTGAGGTAGAAATAAATGTGTCTGCAGGAGCTGGAACAGCATTTTGTTAGGGCATCAGCTGATGATCAGTTTATAACTACACCTTGAAATTAGTATAGGACGAGGATATGAGAAACGAGAAGTGCAAATATGATATCAATAGAGAAGTCTTTTTACTTTTAATGTTACAAGGGGGAAAGTAGAAAACAGAAGCATACACTTTCATATGAGATGTTTTGCTAAATATGAGAATGGATCATGGCTTTGAATAGTAAGAAATTACCAATACACGTTTTATCATGTGAACTCATTACTATTTGATGACAGGGTGATAGATTAAGTGAATGAAAGAGATGAACTGTAATTGGATTTTAGTAAGTATTAGGTAATTATTTCAAAGTCAGTTCAAACCAGCTGTGGTATGAACAGCATCACGTGGATCGAAATCTGGCTAGCAGGCGATAGAAAGGCTGTAAAAATGACAGTGAGTTAAGTGGGGAAAGATAGCTAGTCGTGTGATATCAGGATTAGCTCCTCACCTCAGATTTCTTGGCCTGGAAAGCAGTGGATTGCATCCTTGTGAAATGTACAGCTGTCAGGGTGGTGGTTTAGAGATCAGTGAAGACATGAGGAAAAGGGACCTAGAAACAGAAAAGAGAATTGCTAAATTAAGAGATTGTCTGCACGCCCACAAAGGGGCACAGAGAGGCACTGGCAGGACGAGGAGCCCAGACATCCTGCCGTGGCTCCTCCCAGGCGCATGGCAGGAACCATCAGCCCTGCTAACGCCAGCCCCTCTCTATGAGCCCAGGGGGATGAAGGCAGCTGGGAACGCAAGCTGTAGGCTCAGAGGAGGGGACGTCCTGTCTGGGCTTCCCCAGGTTGTCCCAGGTGAGCCTCGGCCTTGTGTCAAGGTGTGACACCCATCGGGAGTCATCAGTGCCAGGGCACTTTCCGAACTGGGGGATTAGTGCCTTGGGGGCTGCCATGGAAGAGAATATCAGGATTGCACAGAACTTACTATGGGATGTCTAGGAGAGGAACCAGGGAGGGGTTTAGGTGATTTGAGGAGAAAAAGTGGGGGAAAATATGAAGGATAAGAGAATAAAGAGGACTGGTCCATGTAAACAGTGTGGTGGTCGGTATGCTTGTCCGGCCATGGCCCGCGCCCGGTCAGCACAGCTTGTCCTGTCTGCTTGCTAAATTTCTTCCTAACCTTTTCCTGGGTGACAGATTCTCTATCTGTGTGCATGTGGGCATCTGTGTGTGCATATATACATACATATATATATATATTCTTGCTTGTAGACCTCCATCCTGCTCAGCCAGAGAGGAGAGCAGGATGAGGTCACTGGCTCTGTCTGTGTTCATGTGCGTGCGCTGTGTGTCTGTCTGATCTGTGTCCAGCCATATGCTCTGTGTAAACGTGCCTACTGGCAATACTTTTTCAGCCTCACTACTGGTTTGGAACTGGGGGCATTGATGTGCATCAACTTGGCCCGATCTTTTGCCCCCAACAAGAATTGACAGAAGAAGAAGTAACACTGCTAAAAATACCTAGAATTATCTGTATAGCTGAACTTTGCCTGGAACACATTTGAACCTGAAAGGAGATGTGACCTTGAGAAAGAAGGTATCAGCACGCGGAGGAGCCCTGCTCCAAATTTCCAGCCTGACCTTTGGTTGACTCTTTTAACATGTGGCTTACAGTGATAAAAACTGTCTGATGGTGAACTCAGGAAGATTACTTGGGTTTCGAAGCATTTGATAGTGGAGTTGATGCAGCTGTAGCACCAAGATCAGATTTAGCAGGAAAGGCTGAGAGAGCTGTCTCTTCTTACAACGTGCCGTTATGATCAGCCAAGGTAGCTGCCTTTCCAGGCTGTATGAGGACTGCTGCCTTTCTTCAGAATCCTGTGGGCGGATCTAGCTCCCCATAGTCATGCACAAACTATTTATTCAGTTCCTAGTAAGGTCCAGCTACACATGCTTAATGCTTGTTACTACATCTCATTGCGAGCTGTACTTGTCTGAGTGATGAGACGTGGAGTTATACATTTTTACACTGCACTGCAGTTGCAATAGTCGTAGAAGGGCATGTGACCTGTTTTCCACTTTCGGAGATAGTTATGATGGTGATTTCTTTTGTATTGTCTTGAAAAACATGAAGGGAGGTCACCACTTCATCTAACATGAATGATCACACGAGCCTGAAGTTTAAACCGAGTTTCTCGGGTGGGAGGTAGCAGCCTCTGGGTGATTCTGCTGAGTGCAACGGGAAACAGCTGATTAGCTTTGTCTAGGTACCTTGCTGGTAATGTGAATTGACAAAATGTACACAACAGAGTTATCAGAGCGCTTCGCCAGAGCTGGATTCAGCTGACTTGTGTTAGGTGTCAAAGCGATGGTTGTCTGATTTAAGGTAGTTCCCGGAGGCTATTTCTGCAGGCAACAGCAAGGCAGGCACCTTCAGGGAGCGATTCGTCCTTTGGAGGAAGAACAGATGAATCACCTTCTGGAGGTACCTAATTCTTTCCACTGACTCTAGAGGGAGTCCAGCCTAGCTTTAGGTGGGTGTCAAGGCACAGATAGCTCCAGCAGGGAGGGGGAATCCTACCCACAGCACCCAGCACAGGCACCACCGTAGTAGATATCACTGTATGCAAAACCACAATGTTGAAATGCGTACTGCACAATTATCAAACATTTGATTTCTCCTGGGCTTTCTGCAACATTTAGCATTCAAGAAGCTGGGTTTTTCAGAGGTAATGACTTTATTTTTACAAGCAGCTGTCTAGGTGAACCAGATCATATGTAATATGGGAACAGGTACAGAGACTGAGATGGAAATTTCTGTGATTTTGAGTGGCCAGTCAGAGGCGGATAGTACCAATATCTCGTCTTGATTTTCCAGTGTCCTTGCTGGCAGATTTTACTCTCTGATCCTTCCACAATGTTTTCCTCAGGATGCCTTTGCATCACAGTGTTAAGCATTTTCTTCTGCTTTGTTTAGACCCAGCAAGGGGACCGACCAGTGAAAAGATGTAGAAATCTGTCTCTCCGATGAGGTGCCTGGACCAAACCTAGAGAAGCTCAAAAGTGCACTATTGTGTCTCATGGTGCAGTGCTCACATGTTTTAGCTGCAAAAATCAACATGGTTTCTACTGAACCTGCACAAACTGGACTTTTGAAGGGTCTCTAACGTGGCTGAATTTGTGCAGATTCTCACTGGGTAGGAAAACCAGTTATGGACAGACAATCTATGCCGGCTGTGAGGCGTGTGCTCTAAAGTTCAGGGTTGTGAAGGCAGAGTTGCCAGGATTTACCAGGACTGAGTGTTACTTGTTTGCCTCCTTGATCCAGTAAAGACTGAGAGGGCTAAATCCTAAAGCTACCTAGCCTGTAAAATTTGAACCTCAAACGGTGACGGCATGGGAAGGCTGTAAGGTGAAATGCAGGCTGCAGAACGTGAAGCTCTGTAGGCTGGCAGCAGCCTGGGCTTCTAGCCTGCTGTCGTAATTGCATTACATACTGCTATGAAGTTATTTTCTTGTACTCGCTGTACTTCATTACGCTTACATGCTTTTATGACAGGAGTGTATTTACCTAGATACACCTTTCCGTGAAAAAGTGATCTAGCTGCATATTCAGGCAATGCAGACAGATGGCACATAGTGTAGCCTGTGTAGTACCAACAAAGATATGCTCTTTCCCCCCTTTAAATTTAGCATAAAGTACGATTTGAGTGCCAACATCTGCACATCAGTATGCCTCAGCAAAGCCCACTGTCCCTGAAAGCTATTAACTGAAAAACGCTGCCTACGCTGAAACAAAACCATTCTACTTACTCCCTCTTTTTTTTCAGGTGCCTAAGAAGAAAAAAAAAACCTAACAGGAGTCATAAGCTGGTTTTGTGTTGTTTTAGATGAGCATAGTTGTGAATTCTACCGCAAATTCCTTACATCCACCCCTCTTAATTGATAAAATTACTTCAATATAAGTTAGGTGTCCATGTAAGTGTTTTCTTAATGAGTCTAAGGACGGGCCCAAGAGTGTGACAGGGGAGCAGTCCTTCCCCATCACAATCTCCAGCTCAGACTCACTGCCCGACCTTTGCTTTGGAGATGTGGGGGCTGGGGACAGCTTTACAGTGCCCATAGTCCATTCAGTTCAAAGGAGATGGGTTTAATTACAAGTGCTGTAATTAGAAAAGATTTTGTAATTCAGAAAAGCTTTTAAAAATCCTTGCTGGCCAATGAAGTAGAAGATCCTTTATTGCATTTCATCTTTGCGTGGCTGCAGGGAGTTTAACAAGGACCTCTGCTGTTCGTTTAATTTATTACACCACCTTATGCCTTACATTCCTCTAAGTGCTCTTTTTATGGGTTCTCATTTTGTTGGTCTTTCACAGCATTCTTTCATGCCCCTTGTGTGCTTACATGCACCAATTATATCTCACATAAAAATCGTAAATCCTCCAGTACCAGCTGGTGTAGTTAATAAACTTGTAACTTTACCCTCGTTGAACGATGTCAAATCCCTGTAACATCTGGCATATTTTAATTTCTATGCTATTGAGGTTTGAATTTTCATTTAAGAGCTCCCAGATATGAACCTGTCAAGCATTTCTTTGCACTGAAGCTTCTTTCAGCTCCTTAAAGAGCATCTTTTAAGTGTGAAGACTTTCAATTGACAATTGCTAAATATTTTTGGATTTTTTAAATTTGTTTAATTTGTGCTACGGATTTTTTTTCCTCTATTATTTTCTCTCTTGTTTTCTCATCTGGTCATTAGCCCAAGAAAATGAATAATGGATTGCCATTTCTCCCTGCTGAGCCGATCTTTCTACCCAGAGGAGCTGGGCAGCTTTGGACAGTGGAACATGCAAGTGATGGCAGTCAGGTTAGGAATACAGTTTTTCTCCTCTGCTCTGTCATGAGATCTTTGTACCTCGCCTTTTCTTAACGTTTTTAATAACATTAACTGTATGCCCTTTGCTGCTCAACGGTGCTCTCCTTAATACAACTGGATTTGAGTATTTCTTTCACATTTTTTTTGTGCTGTGCTGGGCACACAGGTCAGAATAAACCATCCAGAGGTTCTTCTTGTATCACATTTAGTCTCAAACTCCTGCCCTCCCATCTGCTTTCTCACCCTGCCACCTGCTTCCTTAGTTTTTGAGCAAAAGCCTTGTTGAGGAAGGTTTGCTGGAGTGTGTTGAAGGGTTAATACATACCTCTCACACTGGAATTTAATGGATCATCCATCTCTTCCATATTAGCTCATCTGAAACTACCCCAAAAGATATATGACCTGTGTAGGCAAACTGTACCATTAGCAACACTTCCACAGCATTCCCGCAGCTGTGTGAAAGAATGCTTTGAAAAGACGGGCTAAAGCATATTTACTGGTTTCATGAAAGGGATGCATGAAGGGAAAGCGAAACAAAACAGGGGGATGCTCAGCTGGGGGCTCACTGTAACCATCTCTTCTACTCGGA
>NW_010415939.1:26684-28541 GCF_000710305.1 Buceros rhinoceros silvestris | reverse complement strand
GGAAAGAGAAACAAAACAGAGGGATGCTCAGCTGGGGCCTCGCTGTCACCATCTCTTCTCCTCGGTTCGAGGTTATGAGTCTGTACGCCAGCTCACATTTGAAGTCTGTTATATATTCTTCTCTTTTGGCTAGACAGCTATAACAGCATTAATAGGAAAAGAAATCGCTTTGCGGGGGGGAGTCAGTGGAAACCCTTCGCTAGGAAGGGGGTTGACTCTAAATAGGCTTATAACGTAATAAAGCAGTAGGTCCAGCCGTGTGCTGGAAAGAGCCATTAAAGCAGGCAGTCTGTGCAGACTGGAAGACCTGCTGAAAAGAAGCTAGCGTGTAGCTTTGTGAAAGACCAGCCAGACACTGCAGCCTGAGGGCTCTCTGGCAGCTGGAGAGATGCTCAGCTTCTTGGAAACATCCATGCTAGGCAGAGCGAGGGCAGGTTTTCAGCAGGCATGTGATTTACCGTCTGCAGTGTAACTAACACCAGAGCACAGCTTTTCCTGTGAGAAGGAGAAGGGCATGAATACACTTACCTCTGGCTGGAGGTTTCTAGGCAAAAGGTTGTGTGGTGTGGAATATGTACAGTCAACGTGAAACTTCGAGAGCGCGCGAGAGCCGCAGGTCATGCAGCACAAGCACATCGACATGCTTCGTGGGAGTGACTGCACAGCGCCATCCGGAAAATTCAGTACTTTGTAGCTGCTATACATATTCCATAAACCAGATGATGTTTCTGGATGACCAGCTGCCTTGTCTGAGTTGCGTAGGCCTGGAGCTGCAGGTTATCAAGAAATCCCGGGCCCAACTATGATGGCATCCTCTGACCTTGCTGAAGGAAATCTGGACACATGGTAATCTCTACGGAGGGAGATCAGGCATGTGCTCCAGTGAGGCACTCCTACAGTGCAATAATCCTTTCCTGCTCTAGTTCAGAGCAAGGGCTGTGTCTGCATTGACCTGTGGGTTGTATTGGGTTATTTCCCCCTTCACAAGCTCTGAAGGAAGGACACTGTGGTCTACAAATATAGTTGCTTACTGAAATACCTCTAAGTGGGTACTGCGAATTAACATCAGCATTGAAAAACTGCCTTTTTCCTGATGGTCGTGCTCATTATTAGATGCGCCAATACGCAGTGGACATGGAGAGGGTTATTTATGAGGCTGAACTCCCCCTGCTGACCTACACATTCATGTCCCAGCTGTACAAAGGACTGAGACTCTTGTGAAAGCAGAGGGAAAGGGAATAAAACCACTCACTGTTTCTAACTGGAATTTGAAGTTAGAAAGATAATCCCTTTCACCATGCTGAAACATTAGCACACCAGAATAAGTGGTTGTGTAACTTCTAGAGCAAACCAGTAACAACAGTGCAAAGCAATTACTGTTCCACGTGGAAACCTCTGCTGGTTATTTTACATCGGTCATATCACTTTTTAGAATTTGAAGTAAACTATAAATGACATAATTCCTAAAGCAAATGGCAGAGTTTTGCTCAACTGCAGAAACCAGTTGATTCAGAACCATATGATTCAGAATTTGCTACTCTCTTTCTCCAGGTTTTTCTTCTTGTCTACAAACACTGAAGTCTGAGCTAGGAATAAAATATGGACCTTCTAAACCTCCAAGCCCCATACAGTTCTGTTTGGTGTCTTCACAACCCTTGGAACATGCAGCTTTCTTAGAGGCAATGGACACTTCTGAGACTGGTAGCAAGCTGCAAAGCCTCGTACATTCAGCTCATCGTCCTAAAGCCAACTCGGGCTGAACAGTCTGGATGTGACTTGTAGAGGGATTTATGTGTGAGACTGTGCAGGCTGGACTACGTTGGCCACCTACTTTGATGGGTCCTCAGTTTCCTGCTG
>NW_010415939.1:23267-26573 GCF_000710305.1 Buceros rhinoceros silvestris | reverse complement strand
CCTGCTGAAGCAGGGAGACTCCCTGAGAGGAGCATTGCCCCTTCTGTGTTTGTCCTGTGGACATAAGCACAAACATGAACACCCTTGTTTATGACAAGGTCCCTGCTGTACTTTTTGTTTCACATTACCATCCAGCGATTTCAAAGTTTGTAGCTCTAGTATGGTAGTTTATGGTCACAGGGAGGGTAATTCTGGTGTGTGTGAGGTTCAGGTACAACTGAATGGCACAACACCTCTATTGCCTTTTGTCAGAGGAAGCCGTCATGACTTACAACCCATCAATGCTGCATCAGCGTCATTTCAAGTGCGTTGATGAGGGATTTTTTTTGCTTATACCTTGGTAACTGCATGGTATTGCTTAATTTTCTAATTATTGAATTTTCTATCTCTGAGTAAATGTAACCTTAAGTGCTTGCTAGTTTAATTAAGCTTTTGTTCACAATATACGAATGAAGTTCCTATGTAAACAGTTCAAGCTTATTTGGAGACTCTATCAACAAGGAGATAAAATTTCACAATTAATATTCTTTTCTCTGCGCCAGTTTCTAAGCTTCAGCATATTTCTGCATTTTTTTCACATCGTGGCAGTTCCAGAGGGTAGCCAGTCTTGATTTGAAGACATGAAAGGATGTAGAGTCTTTCCTAAAAACCTTTTGATTTGAACTGAAATGTTTATCATCTAACTTCCAGTTATTAATTCTTACCTTTCCCTCATTTCTGTTGGCTTGTGGAGTCCTTCAGTGTGCTGTTTGTCATCATGAAAGTGCTTGCTATGACCAAGCCAGCTTGGTCTGCTGGGGGCAATTTTCTTACCTCCATAGATTCAACATCTTAGGTTTCTTACTAGAAACATTTTTTTAGTTCTCAGGTCATTCTATTCTCTTTTCATTTTTAGCCCTGTCCCTTCCTCTCCGTCCTTTGTAAAATATGGATAATGGAATTACGTGCAATATTTCCCTACGTGCTGAGTGCACATGTAAAATCACTCACTACATCATTCACTGCTCTGTTTACACAAAGGGTTCACAAAAATCGCATCCATCCTTTTTGCCAGTTTCATACTGAGAATTTGTGTTCTGTTGCTTTTCACAGTTCGGTCTTGAAAAATGTCTGTCAGCTTGATGGTTGTCCCCCTATTGCCTCTGAAAAGATTGCTGTATTTTCCAGTGGTTATCCTTGCATGGCATTTAAGTCAGTCATTCTACAAATTTTTTTGGCGTGTCCTTCTCCCATTCTCAAAGATGGGCACTATAAAAGGCCTTTTGCCTTGTTCTGGAACTTCTCTTTTTCTCCATGAATTTTGAAATCTGTAAAGATTAGTTCGTTCAGGTCTCTAAGTACGCTAGAGATGAGGGGAGTAGGATGACTTACCTTTGTTCTAGCCTGAGCCATTACCACTTTATCACTGATGTTCAGTGTGTCAGCCATCTGAGCTCAGTTTACATTCTTAATGAAGATGGAAGCAGAAAGACTAAAGAAGAAAAAAAAAAAAGGACTAAATGAAATGCCCTTCCCAAAGCCATCTGCTACCAGCTTTCTCTTCCATTTAGTGGAGGACTAGGTCATCTCATTCTGATTTATCATATTTAATCCACTGTAACCCTTCCTTTCTCTGCCTCAAATCAGCAAACGTTTTCCAAATGTATTGTTTTTAGGATATTTCCCCCTCCATGTCGTGCAACCTTTTTCTCATTGTGAGAAGCCTCTCAAACAATTCCCATTTCTGGATTCTTTTATTTTTGCAGTGCAGAGGTTTTTTTCAGGGAATTATGGTTTATGGCCATTCATCTCGGGTGAACTGCCCGCAGCAGTGCTGCAGGAGTGCAGTCAAACGTCACTCATGTGGTGCGAAATGGTCTCATTTGATTTGAATGTGATACTGAACTTCCTTCTTTATCTGCCTCTGATGAAATGCCTTCAAACTTCTTCAACCAAATGACTTCCCCACTAATTGAAATTCCTAATGACCTTTTATAAATGTCTCAATATACCAGCACCTCATCTTTCCCGCAGATCTTACACAAATTTGCAAAGGTAGTTGTTGCCCTTCAGAGAGATTTCAGAGTCTTAATAAAATTTGTTAGAAAGAGTCCTCTTACTGAAAGTCAGCTTTGCCAACTCAGCACATCTCAGTTGCAACTCATTTGCAACTCTCAGCAAATCTGGACAGTCAGTGTCAGTGTTAGCCCAGCAGGCAAGTCACTGGCTCGGTATAGGTGTTGGGATAAACCTCTGAGCTATTCCAGCCCAGAACAGAATCTTACAAAGTTCTCCGGAGTCTTACAAAACCGCGTGAATGGGGACAGAAGCCACGCTGTATTAACTGAGAGCAGTTTCCTGTGAATTATTTTGCAAGAGGTCTGACTTGCCTCCCCTGATTTCAGTTCTAGGTCTCAGCGCTCAGCTTGAAGCTTTGCAGCTCTGATTGTGATGCTCCAGAACCATGTACATGCCTTACAAGTACAAACCTCCCAAGCCTCAGTAATAAAACTTCCACCGTAACATTTAAAGTCATTCCCAATTCTACTACTACTTGAGCTTTGCTCCTGGTTTCAAAGGATATGTCATGTGGATTTTACTCTTTAAATTACTGGAGCACAGCTTTGCATGTCTCCTTGGTATGATATCATAGTCCTCTACTGAATCTTTTAAGAAAATTTTCCTCCTTTACCTGTGGGATTAAAGAACCCATCTACGACACTGTATGAATTCAAGTTCCTTCTTTGTCTGGCAGGGAATAGGATTTATTACTTCACATGAGACCTTTCTTAAACAGGGCTTGGCTGCGTATCCCAAGGGGACCTACTGCACTGTCTTCAGCTGAGGATGTTCCATCTTTACAAAATGTTCAGTTGTGAACGAAATGTAAGCCAGGACTCTGACAAACAGATTCCCCTCTGAACTCTAGATTCCCATGCTTGTGGCTCAGCGGATATTCAATACACGCGACTAAGAAGTGCTGTGAATGACTGGTAGGTAGCATCTGCCAGTCTGGGAAGAATAACATAAGGAAACAGGTTTTTATTAAAATCCCTACTGCAGAGGAGGCATGAAAATTTTATTTGACTTGTGTCAGTGCTTTATCGACAGGACTGCTGAGTGGAAAGAACGGTCAGCAGCGCCTGCTATGTGTTGGGGACATGTCCCAAATGGCTCGTCACACTCTGAAAATGCCTTCCGCATTGGACTGTGGGAAAGAGAAGAGAGGTCATGAATGCTGGAAACCCTTCTGGGGTCAGGCACAAAACACACCGTTAGCAGCTAGGGTCAGGCGTATATCCTCCACGAACAAAAGTTTAAGGGGAG
>NW_010415939.1:0-23128 GCF_000710305.1 Buceros rhinoceros silvestris | reverse complement strand
TGAGAAGGCAGTTTCGATATCTCGATGGTTAAGTGGTAGCTAAGTGTAACTATGAATTCTTGAGTATAGACAACTAAAACATCATCAGGATTTTAATGCCTAAGATCAGGAGAAATAATGTGCAGACAGCACAGGAGCATTAATCTCCAAACATGACACAGGCTCTTGTATTTCCACTGGTTCTGAAACGCCTGTTAGACAGTATGTTCTTCTTTATCCCAGTGCTCAGAATGCCTTTAGCAAGGATTTAGTTCCCCTTGAAAAGGATCTGAAGGGACTTAGCCTTTTCTACCCAGACAAAATAAGGATAAATAAATTAATAAAAAAAATTTTTACAATATTTTGTTGATCATTAGCTTCAGCAGGGTGCTAGATCTAATGTCTACATGAAAACAGCCTTCCAGGGCTCTGACCTGTATTGCAGATTGTCTGTAGTTTAATACTGAGTGAAGCTTAGTGAGAGCCATGTCTTTCAAATGTTTGCTGCCATTAGCTGAGGGGAGAGGAAATTAGAGGAACTCAGGGATTTTCATTTCCAAGTGAAGCAAGTCACACGGCACAGCACAAGACCTTTTTAAATTTCAATATGGCATCATATTAAACAGAAGCCATCTGTGTTTCCTTTGGCTTTCTATCACTTTATATTTTTTCTTAGATGTAGTAGCAAATGTCAGAGCTTTTTCATCCTCTACTGTAATGCAGAATTACTATGTGACTGACTGTAGGTCTGTAGCTCTCAACTAACCCATTGCTGCATACCCTGAGTTATGCGAGCTGCTCGTCTTCACAGAAGTACCACCAGTGAACGTAAGGAGTGCCTCAACGAATTGTGACCTAGATCCGGCAAAGTATTAAAACACTCATTTAATTAGCCAGCTAGAGGGGAGTTTTGAATTAGTTGTTTCTGACTAAAGGAGGACTAAAGACAGCTGCGATAACGTGTGGCTTTTGAGTACCTTCTAAAATGACGTTGTACTTTTCTACATTGTTGGCTTCCAGGGCAGCTGTGCTGAATCTGGCTGCGATTATTAAAAACTCTGTGGTCCCCAACTGTTTCCCTACCTCTCTGCTAGAAGAGACTGCCTTCAGAGTTGGGTAGGCAGCTAGCCTGCTACATGCCAGCTGCTCAACTTGTGCAGCTTGCAGCCTGGGCTGTTAGCTTCTACTGCAGCTGGAGACAGGCTGGTCTCTGAACAGCACTGCCTTGGGGTGTAATGTCATCTTGGTCTGCTATCACAGGCACAGGCAGAGAGGGAAAGGCAGTCACTGGGAAATGAGGAAACGCTGCTTTTCCCTGACATGCGTCATGAATGCTTGGGAACCTTTAATAACTTCTGTTTCTTCAGGATTTTGCCAAAAGAGACATTATGTGACATGACTTTATCAAAGCGTTTTACTGCTGTTGATGATATAAGAGAACCTACATTAATGTGAAATGATGCCTGGAATGGATGGGAAGCACTAGCAATACTGCTGGGCTAGATTGTCACGTGGGCTACCAGCAAGGTCTATGGATAGCCCTCAGTCCTGGCGGGGTGCATGGGCTGTGCCGCCACAGCGTCATTGCTCCATCCGCACCAGGAGGAGGCTGAGGCTGCGCTGCCTGAGCAGGGACGTGTGCTGCCAGGGGCTGAGCTCGGTGCAGAGGGCCGGAGCAGTGGGGCCTTCGGGTCTGATCCTGCCTCTCCAGGGGAGGAGAAGGCTCAGGTGATGTCTGCGAGCCCGTGGCTGGGTGAGAGGTCCGGGGAAGGAAAGGGGTCTTGCTGGGCACAGCATTAACCTTCCTCAAAAGAAGAGCCTGTGGCTTTGCTGATGCCCACACGCTATTGGTGTCTTATTCTTGGGGGTGAAGGTGTGAGCATTTAGAGAAGAATCGCAGGGGGGTTTCTGACAGCGGGGATGAGAGATTGATATGCTCCTGAAGGGGCACCGAGGTGTCAGGCTGTGTGTGCCTGGAAGCGAGCTCCTCGTGTGCAGCCTGCGCCTGCCAGGGCTGCCATCCCTCATCTTCCCAAGGGCTGACGGCTTTGGGGGCTGGCAGGGAAGCTGCACTTAGACAGGCTGTCAAATAAATCTTTCTGCGGGTGTGATGCTGTCAGGAACAGGCCTTTGAACCAGAGCCTGTGAGGAGAAAACATGGATGGATGAGCTCTGGAAACACGAGATTTTGATGATTCCTGCTACTTAATGGACTGCCTATAAGGTTTGCTGTGAGTGGGGCTTTGTTTTGAAGGGCTTCACTGCCAAGAACAGGGGAGGTGGATGTCTTTGATAGCCAGGGGTGCTATGGATAGAGATGATCCCAATCCTAGCACTGTCAAGTTTAGCTTGAGTCTGGCAGGGAGAAAACCCGGGGAAGGTATCTGTGACATACAAAATGCTGTCTGTTTGTCAAACAGCAGCGTCCTGGCTGGGCTGGTTCAGGGCTTGCGTGGGAAGGAGTGCAAGTTCTCCGGTGTGCGGAGTGGGATCGGTTTTACCGAACCGCAGCAGCTCATCCCATCTTAAGGCCAGCAAGTGAACTAGTGCAGGCCAGTTCCTCTCTGGGGGCACCTAGCTGTTCTTCAGGGGATGAGTCTTAATGCCCATCTCGGATGTGGATGTTGCTGTTCTGCGTGTTCAGAGCTAGGAGAGCTGACTCTCACCAGCAGTCAGCCCGTGGAAATGACGTGTTGGCCGCGTCTGCATCTTGCTGTTGTAGCTGCATCAAATATGCTGAGGAAATACATTACTCTTATGAGATTCTTCTCAGTTGATTTCAAGTTTATAGCTTAACGTGCGCAGGCACCACACTGGTACCTATCGGTAGCTTGAAGAATAACATGGAGGTTGTTGCAGTTGACCCAGTCTGCTAGTGGATGATGTAGACAAGCACAGAAAGATAGCACCGCTTGCTTCAAGAGAAAAAGAAGAGTGACATTTCAGTAAAGACTCAGCAGTGACTCTGACAAAACCAAGCTAAAAACATGGGGAGCACTCCCTGTATTCCAAAAGTCTAAAGTCACCTAAAGCGGTACTTCCACGTAAGTCTCCATTTTGCCCTCATGGAAGCTGTGGAACATCAAAGTGCAGAGAAAACATGCTGAATTTGTTTGTTTTTTATAAATTTTCAGCGGCTTTGCTTTTCATAATTCATTCTCTGTGTCACTTTCTGGTCCTAGTTTGTGACTACACCTACTTGTGACAACTCGTGGGAGCTTTGCACTGATTACAAAAGTGGGTTCAATTAGATCTGGCTCATATCTTAGCTACAGCTGTACAGAAAGTTGTATGGATCAGAGGCCAGCTGAAACAGTGCACCTCATATTTTAATAAAGAGTTTTAACTTATCCATCTAATATCATATCCTGTCTTTTGAAGCAACTATCAAACTTTCGAAGCCTGCGGGGGCTTTTTCTCCTAGGTTGTTGAGGCATGGATTGAACAGCCATGAGAACTGGCAATGTTTTGGGGGTTTTTTAAACTTGTTTTTGAAAGCTTTCCTATTTTCTTGCTCTGTTCCTGGGCCCTGAGGTTTCCTGAAAGTGTAAAGTCCAGTGTTGTAATGAAAGGTTAAGAAAAAACAGCAGTGGTGCTTTCTAATATCTGCTTAATGATAGAAGGCAATGCAGATTAATGCCTCTCCTCCAGCTGGCTGACTCCAGTGGAACTCACTCACACGCTCACATGTACATACATATACTCATGCTTTCGCCCTTTTTGTGGCCTTAAAAAGACCCAACAAAAACTCCAACAAAATCCCTGTCTGTTCACAGAACTAGCGGATCCTGGTCTGCTCTGCTGAAGCCATGAGTGATGATGTATAAATGGGTAGTTTTCTTATTGAGGAGCTACTGAGCGATTAGAGGCTGCTTAAAGTTGACTGTCGTATACATGAAAGGAGGCAACTACTTGATTCCTGGTGGGCAGCAGTCGTTTTGAAAGTCTTGGAGCTTTGGATGGAGTTGAAGGATTGGTAGGAGGATTCCTGAAAGGGTGCAAATTTTTCTCTGAGATGGAGCAGCCAAATACTTCCTGTGAAGTATGTCCCAGCTTTTATATATTAAAAGGTATATAAATGCATTGAGAGGAAGGAGGGGTGGAGCACCCTTGTGGAAGCACTCAATAAATCCTGCATCAGGTAGTAAACTGGCTGATATCAAAAGACTCATCTGCTCCTTAGAGATAAGCTCCTATGTGATTTGATACTTATCAAAGATCCATGAGTCTGCAAAATTTAGTTGGGAAATCTGCGCAAAGGCCATTTTTGAAAACAGAATGCTATATATCACAGCTGTGAAAGCATTGGAGTAATCTTCCTTGCAGTACCTTAGAATACTTAAATTTCTTACTGAAGAAACTAGGGAAAAGAAATAATGCTAGCTCAGACATTTCCAAAATATCTTTGTGCTGAGAAGATTTGGCCACTGGGAAACATTTATGCTGTAACTCAAGGTGCTTCACCAGCCTGTATAATGCCCTGTGCTCATCCCTACAGTCTATTCCTGTGTACCACGAAAGCAGATGCTTCAGCAGCCACGGCAGGGTTGCATGGTGTGCATCCAGCAGATGCGGTCCAGCTTCATCCAAGACAAATCCTGTGGCAGCCTCCCCCACATTGCCTTGGGGATGTGTTTAAGCTGGTCTTTGCCTGAGCTGCATTATGGCTGTGCCTGGATCTGGCCTTGTACCCTGTTGACCCAGACCCACAGGAGTGATGCCTTGACTTGAGCAGGAGTGATATCTGCCCAGCTGTGTGCTTTACCCGTGGCTTAACTTCGTTTTGTTTTGGTTTTTTCCATTGCACAACAAGCTACATCAAATAACTTTCTCACCAGTTAAGAGCATGTATGAGGAAAATCAGTTGCAAGTCAGTGCCCTTCCTCTTTGAAACTGTGCTCTGAAAACAGAATCAGTCTGTTCTGGGGTATTTTTATTATCCCTTCTAGAAACCGCTTTATGTTGTTCTGATCATACTGCTCAAGATAAACATATAATGGCTAATAATAACCAACAACCATAATAACACTAATGTTGTACTTTCGAAAGTCTATTTGCAAATATGTAATGCATACTTTGATTTTTTTTTTTCCATTTTCTCTGATGGTGGCTCCATCAGAGCAGCCTCAGAGAGGTAAAGAGCCAGGCTACAGTGTCCAGTTGAGGTTGTTTGAAATGAGGCCAGTGACAAAACTGTGAGCTGTAGTTCTGGTGTAGTATCCCAGTTCAGCACCACATCCCAATACAGTAGCACGTCCCGGCGTGGTAGGGATGCGGGAGAGCAGCTGGTTCTGCTGTGTGAGGAAAGGACCAGCATTGCTGGGAACTGCCCTGAGGAGCATCCTTCCTCTAGGATGGGTTTAAGCAGACCTGCGTGGAGTGCAGAGGCAATAGGAGGAGAGTTTTTGTCGAAACTCCTGGCATCAGCATGACTGTATCTGTAAATGGAGAAGGTTTTCTTCCTCAGATGTGAAACAATTGAATGTTCAGCTGAAAAAAGACTGTCAGCTGACAGTCCCAAACGGAACAGTTATTTTGCTTTGCACTTTGTTTTGAATGCATAGCAATGCCTGGCTGTGTTTTAGTTTGGGGGATTCTTTTTTTTTGTGGATTTGGGGAGGTGGCTATATATTTTTTTTGTTAATGTGTGTCTCATCTTCTCTGCTGTTATTTTACACCATCTTGAAGACTTAATCTGTTTTCATCAGGCTTAGTTAAAACCTAGTTGGGAGCTCGTTTTATGCAAGAGGCTGCATTTACTGAGCCACAAACCTCCTCACTCCTTAAAGGCTGTTCTGTTTCTTGTAGATAAACCTACTGGCCGCATTTATTCTCACCACCTCTAGGTGTCTAACTCAACGGTTAGAGCAGGAGCTTAGTGTCCCTTTTAGATCTTTCTGTACCTCATCCAGGAAAATGTGCCTCTTCATCCTACTCGAAGCGAATAGCCCTAGAGGTTGCCTTTCTCTCTCCATTCATATGAAGTGTGTCTTGGGTAAGACAGGGGAATCTGTCTTACAAACAAGCGAGTGCAGGGATGGTGTTTGATGTTGACTTGTAGCAGCTGTTTTGCAGCTTGTAGCTTATACAGAGGAATTTGCCTTTTTCATTACTCCTTTTTTTTCATTATTATTATTTAGTTGACTTACAGTATAGTGTTTGGTATGCTTGTTGTAATTCTTTACCAGATTTTATTTTTAAACATACACAATACATTAAG
Organism: Buceros rhinoceros silvestris; assembly: GCF_000710305.1. Taxonomy (NCBI): domain Eukaryota; kingdom Metazoa; phylum Chordata; class Aves; order Bucerotiformes; family Bucerotidae; genus Buceros; species Buceros rhinoceros. Next base: position 16,929 of record NW_010415939.1, on the reverse strand, counting down.
TGACTGAAATACAATCTCTGTGGAATCCCTTTGGCTTCCCTGTAAATGTTTAGCTTCCACTCTGGCTTTCTAGCTACCTTGTTGTTTCTGTCCTATAACAAGACCCTTTAAAATAGCTCCCCGATCTGTGGTGTAGAACTTTATACCTTATAAAAAGGGATTTTGCAATGGATGTAAGGAAATGATCTGACAATTAGCCCTGCAAAAAGCTTGCCAATGTGTCAGGGTCAGCACTGATGCCAGCACTGGGCAACCACTGCTTTTGGATATTTTTCTAAACTTCATTTAATCCTTCACATATGTTCTTTCCCCAGCCCTCAAAGAAATATTTTTTCAATGCTCTTAAAAAAAAAAAATTAAAAAATCAGTGCCAGCTGTTGGGTCCTTAGAAGAAATTTTTTAACAACAAGGAATGCAACACACACACACTGGAATTAAATGCCCATAGTACAAGAAACAGATTTCTTTAACGATTGTTATCAGCAGAAAACAAGGCAAAATAGAGCTTTTCACAAGGAAAAGAAAAAAAGACTTGAAGGGAATGAAAAATCCAATGTGGTGGATTCTTTCTAGTCTCAAGTCCTACAGACCAAAGCAGACATGCCATTAATGTTAAGTTTGGTTACTGAGGTAGAAATAAGGGAATATTTCATGTGAATTACAGCCAGGACTTCCCGTAAAACCCCTGGCTGGGGTGTGGCTGCAGCTAGTGTTTGCATAGATTTCCCCCTGTGTAAATTTGATACAAATCTCTGTTTCTAAGACTGCTGTATTATGAAGGAGTTGTTCACAGAGCCAGCAGAGATCTTTTTTAGCAATTGGAACCCCCAAACCCCCCTACCTAGCCAAAACTATCAAAACTGGACGTTGCCACCCAAAAACTCAAAGAAACTGAGCCATTCCTCCCTGCAGGAATTAAAGCTGCTTGGACTGCCTGCTGAATCACAGCCTCAGCTGGTCAAGCATTGAACATCTTCAAAGATGGAGATTTCACAGTTTCTCTGAGAACCTGTTGCCGCACGTAACCACTACGACTGTGAAACCTTTCACTTACTGCAGCCTGTGCGCATTGCTTTTGTTGGGCACCCCTAAATCATCAGGCTCCATCTTCTCTACAACCTCACTGAAGCTGTGGAAAGGCTGAAGTTGGATCACCTGGCAGCTCCTTTCTCTCCAAGCTTAAGGAGACTCAGTTTCCCCAGCCACTCCTTGTACTCCAATCACCTAAACCATCGGGGGCAGCTTGCTTTCTCCTGAATTAAAACAACAAGAAGAACAAAACCAACAAAAAACCCAGAAAACAACCCTAACACAAAGTTCCACCCCATTTTGTTCACTGTTCCTTAAAGGCAATGTTTTTTAAGGTCAGTAGTGTTCACTCCTCCATTACATGCGAAAAGACGGGAGTGATTATTTACTTTTTCTCCTTTTCTCTTTTCTGCTAATGGACAGTCAGAAAGGAAGTGCTACCTTCAACTACTTCTCAACCATCTTCTTGGAATGATCTCTTCTCTTAGCTACCACTGCAGAGAAGGGCTCAAAGGACCTTCGAGGCATCACGTCATCCATCCTGGTGACCTAATAAAACAGCACCCAATATACCACTGCCATCTGTCCAACCAAGGTGTTACCTAACCTGTTTTTGAAGATGTCCGAGGATGGAGACTCCAGAATTCTCCGGCTCTTCATTTTTTTTTACTGTCAGAAATAGTTTTCTAGTGTGCCATATGGATCTTTCTCATTGAAATTTTATCTCCTTACCTATTTCCTCCACCATGGATACCAAGAATAAATTTGTCCCTTCTAAACAGCAGTCTTTTACATGTGCAAGCTATTCTCATGTTCCTTCTCAGTCTTTTCTGCTATAGGCTGAACAGGTCAAACGCCTTCTTTCCTTCCTCCCAGATAGTTTTCCAGACATCATTCAATCATCAGTCTCCTTGGGACTCCTACCAACTACTTTAAAGTTTTCTGTAAGAGCAGCTTCCAGTGCAGCACTCCAGCTGAAGTCTGACCGGTGCTGTGTAGGATGGAGAGATGATCCTGCTAGTCTGCAGACTACATTTCTATTTATTCACCTCAGAATGAAGTTTCTCTCTTTTGCAGTAGCATGATGTTGTTGACTCATGTTCAGCTTGTGATCCATAGTAACTACCAGCTGCCTTTTTTCAGAATTGCTGATTAGTCATCTGCCATCCAGTACCTCTGCAGCTGACGGTCCTTATCTAACTACAGCAAATTATACACGTCTCCTGTTGGACTGTGCCTCTGATTTGTCGTGATCGTTTTGAATTCTGTATCTATCCTTCAATGTATCCCCGTGTCTGCAAATGTCGTAAGCCCACTCTGTTCCACCCCCTAGAGCAATCGTGGCAACTCGCTGTTGCAGTGGACTCTAGGTATAACTTATGGGACCGTGCACGATACACAGCTCCATTCTGATAGCAGCTGCATGACTCCTCTGGTACGGTTCGCCAGCCCATTTTAGACCCTTGGGCAGCACTTTCGTGTAGTTCCTATTTCTCTAGGTTGAGTGTGAGAATGCCATGAGCCGCAAACTGAGAAAAGCAGCAAGACTATTGGAGCTGTTATTGCCCACACACAGTCACAGGAGTTGCACTGAAAGAAAAGAAAAAATCACCTCTGCTAAGTTATACCCTGGCAAGAATGGCAAAGATTTTTAGGCTGTAGAAGGTTTCAGGCAGTGAGGTGCCAGGACATATGAAGAAATATCAGAAAGAATCATGAAAATAAAATAGCCTTGAAATTATTGTTCACTCTGACTTCATATGTTGCTGAATGTGTAGTTATTCATCTCTAATTTGGACATGTGACATTTGGACACTTTCATCACTTCACCTTTGCTGCCCTGAAGCAAAAATAAGATAGAGAACTGGTAGGATCAGGCAGAGTGAGTAAGGAAATTGTGTTTTTCCAGTAGGAACTCTTTGTCTTTGTATATCATGACAACATTTGGGTAGAAGAAAACACCATGAAGTAGGTAAAAACCAGGTGGGGCTACAAACCGTGTTATGGAATAGATCCATCATGCTGTGCATAGAATGCATACAGCACCCAGATGGAAAACAAACCTGTGTTTTAAATGAACAGATCTTACAGCCTTTTCCAAAGGAGATCTACCATGTCACGCGCCAAGGTGCCGCTGGTTATACCTGTTTTACAGAGAGAAGAAAGGGATGCCATAACTTGTCCTACTGAAGCTGGCAGAAGTGTAGCAGGGCTACCAATATCCCTGAGGTTTCCTGGAAAAACCTCACGTTTCCTTCACAAAGTCCTGCACTGAGCTGCATCTAGGTATTTTCTCACTCTGCGAATCCCATGCAACGCTTCGTGGTCTGCTGTTAGCACTTCAAAAGGCCAGCTGCTCCCTCAGATTATCAGCTAACCAGTTATCTATAAACAGAGTATAGCTACTGCCCTGAGGAGGTTTTGAGATGGAATATAAGCAAATGTATTTGACAGGTTTTCTGAGGCTCACTTTTGGGGGTTAACATAAATTTTCATATAGGATAAAAGTCGACAAGACATCCAAGTATTCTTACAAGCATCTTGTGACACTGAAGATTGTTCTAGTTTATTTGTATATGCTATCACTTATTACTGTCATAATACACATCAAACCCTTATTTTCAAAATGAAAATTATGCGCAGTCTCCTTCACTGTACAAAACCTGGGACCTTTCGGGGCCATATATACCATTTGTATTTATTCGTGTATTGCTTTGGATTTGTCCTCCACACCCTTATGCCATCCCTTCTTGAAGCACAGTGAGACTGACAGGCAGTGATAATTTTGTTTGAAGTTCCCTATTTTCCATGCTTGATTGTCGTGTGTTAGTTTGGTTAGAGACCCAGTAGATGGCAGTGCATCACATAAATTACCTCGGCTGCACACTCTTGTTCCCAGAGGTTAATTGTCCGGAGCTGGTGAGATTACACTGGAGGGCACCCCCTGCTTCCTGGCTCCATTGTGGAGGAAAGGAGGAGGCTGCTGCGAAGCAGCATAATCTGAAGCATCATTTTTTGTTCAGTGGATCAAGACTGCTGAATCAGCAAAGGAAACTGTCCCTTATTTAAGCAGCTTAATCGCTGGTAGAAGACTCTGAAGCCCTCCTACCTCCGGACAAACTGAGGCTTTCAGCAGAAGCCATTCGCAGGGTATTTTTGTTTTCACCCATGTTTTTGTCTTCCACACCTTGATTCATGTTCTTACAAGCTTTGCTGCTTCAAAATCCAGGCAATTTGCATGACAGATTCATTTTCCCCCATTTATCCTCATAGCTCTGTTTTGGGGTAAATGTTAGAGTGCCCCTCAAGTTGTTGAGACAACAATCCTGTGGGACAGATGTCCATGTCATGACCATCCACTTAGAAAGTGACTCTGACGTTCACCTAGGAAAGGCCGAAAGATTAACGAGCAAGAAGTCTACATTTTTCTTTTTCCCTGAATGCCGTTCCTGCAGGAGAGGCTTGAATGATTGGAAAGGTCAAAAGCACTGTGGGGATGTTTGCACATCTGCGACCTGGTGAAGAAGCTCGTCAGTCAGAGTAGTTGATTGGGGAAACAAGAATACTGCAGCTAACGCCTGTTTCAGATTCTCTTTATAGAGTTAGCTTCAGAATGTGTAACATTAGCACTTCAGAGAGCTTCATCTTTTTTTTTAGAGACTGAGAGCAAATTTTGACTGTAGTCTTTCTATTGCTTGTCTCAGAAGAGCAGCTATTAAACAACACAGCTAACTTTCAGCAGTCCTCGTATCACCAATAGACACCACCCTTCTGAATTTTCCAGAACAGACTATCACTGGTTCTCATGCTTAAGAATCAAAACAGTGTCAGTGAGAAATCTCTGCGAAGTCACATATAGTTCTCAACCTTCGACAAGGTCTGACTTTGTCTGACACGCTTTAATGCCCCTGACACCACGTCTGCAAGCTTTGGAATGGTGCGATTCCTTTGTTGGAAAGATAGGCTGCTTCCTTGAGCTCGTTTGGAAATAGGGTAACTGGAAGAAAAGACCGGGATTGATACTGCAGCAAAACAGGACATCTAATAGCAACAGAAACTGAACTGCAAGCCTGAAACCTCGCAGCACAACTGAGGAACAGTAGGAAATCCGAATTTTCTCTCACTTTGCTGGGTTCCTACTTTTGCTTTCCTTTCTGATTCAGTGAGGTTTGAATTTGCTGCTTTGTGACCTTCCGGCCAGATAAATTCTTTCGGAGTCTTGGTTTTCCACTGCAGCCCTCACTGAAAGCTGTGATTTTCCTTCTAAACTGAGCCAAGGAACATGTGGAATTCCCCTGGTTTTCCTGGAACGCGCTACCGTTGGTTGCTATTTGTCTAGTAATGGTTTGCTCCTGGACTCTGGGCACTGGTTAATTATTTTGACAAATAGTCACTCTGGAAACAAGTAAAATAAAAAGGAAAAATTGAAGCTCCCAGCCCTATTGATTTCCTGTAAAGCTGGAAGAGTAGATCTGCTCGGCTGTGTACGTTATCCCTCCGTGAAAGAATTGCCTTGTCCTACAGCCTAGTGCATGGATAGGTTTAATAAAAGTAAGGGAAGAGGTAATTCTGCACCAAAAGGTACCTGGATTGATATGTTCGACTCAATATTCTCTACAATTACTTCTCACAGTCACCTATTTTCAAGTACTGCCTTTTTTTATTTCATGCTTTTACCCTGCTTTTGCCTTTGCTTTTGTTCTGAGTTTTAAGGGTCCACTCAGAGGAGAAAAGAGGTGTCAGCTATTCACCCATTTATAGATCAAATTTGGCTTTTCTTTAGGCTAAATAATTGCCATTTAAATCACTGTTATAGTTGTGTGTCTCCTGAGTTTTTCAATCTTGACTATATCTTTCTTGAGCAAGGGCATCCAAAACTGAACAGATGTTTCTCCCACAATCACCTTCGTTCCTAACAGGCATTCAAAGAGTATTGATGAAATATTCATAAGCCTTAAGAGATAACAATGCATGAATACTAATGAATAGTAAGTTGTATGGTGCTTTAAACAATGACACAATAAGGCAAGTCCAAACTAAAACATCACACAGCTACGCATTTCCTTAGCTGCACAGTCTTAGGTGAAGATTTCACACGTATTATTTCCCCTAATAATCACAATAAATGGAGAAAAGGGCACTGCAGAAAAGTGCATGGCAGTTTACAAAGATGCTTTTCCAATGTATTTAATGTCTCCTGAATCAAGGAGTTCATGACGGATTGTTTAATAGCCTCATCACTACAGTCATTCCTAAATGGACATCTGTGGAATAGGTTTAAGGCCAATTAGAACTTTTTCTATTTATTGGCTTATTTTAATTGAAGACGATTTAACAATTTATGCTGCATGAATACAATTACTACCAGTTAGAGCTGGAAACTCTGGTTTTGTCATGGAAATTTCTAATATTAGTTAACTGCCGTTTTTCTGTTTCATCATGTTTATCAAAAACAGAGAGTCTTTGGATGATATTTCCCCTCTCTCTAATTTGATGACAAACAAATGATCAGTATTTTGACCATCTCAGCTGGCAAGTGGTTGGACATGAAAACAGACAGCAAATCCTTCCACAAGTTAGAAACAGCAGGTTCGCGGGGCAGCAGGTTTTACTAATGTTGAAGCCGGCTGGTGGGATGGCGCTAGAATTGCTTCAGATTTGCAGCCCGTCCTTACCTTAACGCCTCCGGAGACCGAGCACAGCTGGTTGAGCCTGGAGGTGAGGAACCTGACACCTCCGGCCACTAGCCACTGGCACTTGCTCTTTGGGGTCTCTGTAGACTTGTGCCTTTGCCCTGCTAGCAGCACATGCTGGCACCACCGTGACACGGAGTAGTGCCGCCAGCGGGGATGTCACTGTCTGCTGCTTTCACGCCTTTCTGGTGCTCTTTGGTTTTCAGCTGAGAATAGCTGCATTATGCAAATGCTGCGTCTTCATCCCCGTGCACTCTGCGTCCCCCTACACTAACGGAAGAGATGCTCTAGACCAGTGCACTGAGATGAGAATATCCCCTCAAATACTCTACAACTTGTCCCACTTTACACAGTTTTTAAATTACAAATTACATTATTCCTCCTCCCTGCTGCCAGTGTTTAAAGGCTCGTTACCATGGAATTTCAGATGAAATAGAAATATAATGATGCTGAGAGACGTTAGCTGACACCCTCAGTGACTGATGAGTTCCAGTGCTTATCAAGACAACCCGTCTCACGTCGTGATCAAATGCTGGAAATGCTGACATTTCACAAGCATGTATCACCAGGAGATGAGAAGTTTTAAATGTTTTTTAGGGAGGATTCAGGTAGTCAAAATACCGTAAATGATAACATATGTGATTTATAGCACAATGGTTAATTTGGAACAATGACTTGTCATGTTTTAATCAGGGAAACCGTGTAAGATTGTGTAAGGGAAGATGTAAGGCAGAAAGCAAATGGAAGGCAATTATAAACGGAAAGGTTGCCTGCCATACCGGCAACAGCGCCTGGCATCAGTCTGCTCAGTTGCCGTGTGAGATCGTTGGCCGGGGAGCACACAGACCTGACAGTGAAGTGGTGGGGGCTCCCCTGGCTGTTCTAGTCCCTGGAGTTTGCCTGTGGTTTACTGTCACGCAAGGACGAGTCTTGCAGCAACGGCTCCTTAGTGGCAACTTGGAGAGAGGTGACTGTGGTGAGGGAATTGCCTGAACACAAGCTGTACGAATATGGCGTTTGGCTTTTGCTCTTTGTGGTAATATCCTAGAATTTAAACAAGATAACAAGTGTTTCCATCGGTACCTGTGTTTCCTGAAGCATTGACTTCTCACATCAGGTATGTATTTATCTTACACTGAAGTATTAAAAAGGAAGAATTATTCTGCATTAATAAATGCAGAATAAAAAAAAGTAGTTGCTTTCAAGTATTTGTTTACTTCCCTATATCCAGCCAAAGGAAATGATCACGACGGTTGTTATCTCTACCTCTATACCAGGGTTTGATTAAATACTTGCAAAACTGTATTTGTTACTGTGAAATCCGTTTTGCATAATAGCTGAGAACCTTGTTCACTAGCACAGTCTCCAAGTGCTCCTAGAAATAGGTTTGAAGTTGTGCCTTTTGCAAATCAGACTTTGTAATCTACAGTAAGCCGTAATAGACGCGTTAGGAAGGTTTGAACTTTGTTCTTACTGTGTATTTCTGAGATTTTTATATCTCCCGATTTATGATGACTTCCACATTTAATTGCCTTTTCCTCAATATTTCACAGCTTCGCTTCTCCATTTTAATAGAGGTGTCTTCTAGAGGGGAAATTTATGGGATGAGCTTGATTCCTTTTTCCTGCAGCTCTGAAGTGTCTAGGTGTGTTTTTCATTTCTGTCATCTCTCTTGATGAGATGTATCATCTGCTTGAACCATGTGTAGCTCTCTGGGATACCTCGGGAGGTGGAGAGGTAAAAAAACAACAGTTAAAAAAAATCAACACCTTAAAAATAATATTTTTTCTTTAAAAATCTGCAGTCTCTTTCTCCTTAGGATGAACACTAGCCCTGAGAACCATCTATTCGTTTATAAATGCAGGACCAGGCAGGACTTGACTTTTTGCAGTGTGTGGTTCATAGATTCCCACTCAAAATGTTACCCAGGAACAGGCTGTGGAACGAGAGCAAGAGCTGCCCCTTCAGGAAAACACGTGTTCTCAAGTTAAGGAGTTGAAGGGCTGGAAAATTTATCACGTCTCTTCCAGGTAGTTCAAACAGTTGGTTTGCTTTACTGTTCATGTTCCCAGAGTGCAAGCTACTGCCTTTCTGACTTTCATTCTGGGGACAGGAACGGTGGCCCATTTATCCGGCACATCTGAGCAATTAGTAGGCTTCTTTCGGTGCTCCAGCAGTGGCCCAGGAGATGACATCTAGACTGCGTGGCAACAGCATGCTTCAGCTCACCCTGCGGTCCTCGTGCACCAAACTGGGGCTGTGTCTGGGGCGTGCCTCAGCTCCTTTCTGATCCAGGTGTCAGAGTTCCTTCTAGGGAAGCCATCTGGCAGCAAAAGCACAAGAAGGAAGAGGACTGATCTCTGCCTGGGCTATTCCCACGCATATGGCCAGCGCGTGGCTAGGGTGTGCACCTCAGACTGCATCCATTCTCCAGGCTGCGGATTTTGATACAGCATCAAAGACATCTTCCTAGATCTTTGGCCGGGCTACACCAGCTTCCGTGGATATATACTCAGTGCAGAACCGTGTGCTTATAGAATCCCGTTTATTGGTCTGTATTTAAGTATTGGTCTATCTACACGTATATGTTTTTAAGTCTGTAGGCAGGACGGGAGCTGGTTAACAACCCCTGAGATGTCAGTAGAATATGAGAGGCTCCACAGCAGATTGTCTGCCCCAGCAGCCTGTTTTTGGCAAAGCAAGAAGCTTTGGTTAGATGAGAGACCTGCAGGGTGGCCACACATGGTGATCTAACAGGGCTGACATGACTAGAAGTGACAGAATGTTATTATTTTTGCCAGTGGTGTAGTGATCCATTTCAAAATCACAAAATACCAAGACATTGCCTTATCTCCTTTCAGCTGCGCTCATTTGGAGAACAGCAAACAGACCCTCCAGACTGCAAGTAAGAGGAGCAGATAAACGCTGCGCTGCTTTACGCAGAATTGGGTCAGTGCTGTCTACCTGCCTGTGACCTGGCTACGTCCCTGGCCCTTATTAGGGAAGGAGTTGACGGCGGAGAGAGAGTGAGGAGCAGCCCCGTCAAATGCTGCTGGCAGCTTCAGCAGCCCAAAACAAGCCTCTCCACCCTGTGTGGGTTGTCAGGTTGATTTATAGGTACCTTGAGAGCGTTGCTCGTGCAGCCTAAAGCAGCTGCTTGACATCGTAACTCTGATTTGGTCCCTGTTGTCCTTATCCCTGGCTTTTGATGACAGAGAGAGCCCAAACCGTGTGTTTGTGCTGTAGACCTACCCAGAGCCATGAAGTTATGGAAAAGTAATCAAGCCCGCATCACGCCGCAGCTGAATGCTGTGGTATTTTCGGAGGAGAGCAGGCCAGGGTCTTCAGCTCCAGCTCAGCTCCAGAGCTTGTGGTGGACCCTACACCCAAGCGCAGCCACCCCAGGACGCAGGCTCACACAGTCCACGCCGTGCCATTGCCTCTACTGTGTTTTTGGGTTTGGTGTTATTCCTGGTTACATATTTGTCACTAATGGGCTAAGACATAAGGGCATGTTTAAAGCTTTTACTACACTGTCTCCAAATGCTGCCTAGATGTGTTGTGTGCGGTGTGTGGAGTACTCTATAACATTGCCTTAACAGCCTTTGTTTTAAAAAGACTCCTCTACAAATATCTAGAAAAACACAAATAAGTGCTTTTTCTCTCTAGCACTAGAGGAACAACAGAATAACTCAATGCTGATAGGTTCTATGAAAACAGTGAATAAAGCTAATGATGCTTGCAACTAGTATTTGTGATTTCCCAGGCAATGGGTGCAGCTCAGGTAAAACCAGAAATTTTTTAAAGTGAACATCATGTCCTTTTTAGAGAATAACGAAAGGAATCTTTCCTTTTTCATCATCTGTCCTCTTATATGGCCATAAATGTTTATTCAATACTGTTAAACTGAATAACTCTGAACTTTATTGCTTTCTTCTCTAGATGAAAAGAAGAGCTTTATGGAGATTATGTGAACTATATATTTATGTCCTCTTAAATCTATAATCAAATTGAATCTATCAGAAAGAATGAGATCACTCACTCGGTTAGCCTCATTGCAACCCTGAAACGTGCTCCATATGCTGGGGACACTAACTTCATGTTTAGTTTAAAATTAACATTGTTATTCTTTAAGCTTGTTGAATATCTTCTTAGTGAGTAAATTAAAACATTTTCCTTTCCATTAAACCAGCAGAGCAATTATTTCTTTCAGATATGATGCAAACATTTCTTATGAGACTTTATAAAGTATTACATTAACTTTTATTAATTTTCTAATAATTTTTTCATTACAGACATTGCATTACAGACAGTGCCTTTCAAATACATGTCACAGTGTGAGCTGCAGAGGGTCGCTTATAGGGGAAAAAGTCTCTGTTGGCGTGATGCAGAAGGAAAAAAACTAGCAGTAAGAAGTGTTATTTGTGTACAGTCTCAGGTCAAAGCAGCTTACCTCTAAATGAGAGTTTCAGGAAAAAAAACAGTAAGAAGACACAAATTCTCCATTTCAATTTTGAAATCTGAGTATGGGTTCCTCTGTCACAGAAATGCTTTGAAATTTTAATATTATATAACAATTAAAATGTTTTTCGGTATTAGGGCCCTAGAGTAAACAGAATATGCTTTTCTTATTAAGGAAGCGGAATATGTAGAACTCTTCAAGCTCCCCAAGAGGAATTGGTTAACTGTTTACGAGAGTTCATAAGGTTGACCAGATTTATTTGTTGATTTCCGTCAAAAGGAATAACATTTTGCAAAGATGTTAAACAACTTTTAGGTAGCCTTATGATTTTAATGCTCAACACCACACAAAGAGTTTACTCAAAGCATTTCTAACATTTTGGGAAGTAAAATTCTTTTATTTTCCCTTTTGAAAGATACCCAGAATTCGGTTTAGCTGAACTAGAAATACGGTAAGCAATCTCTCCCTTCCCACACAAAACATTTAGATGAGCATCAGTTACAGAATTCTATGCATATATTGATAGGAAAAATACAAACACACCAGACAGAAGCTAATAAAGACATGAATGATTAATAATGTTCAAGTTCAGTAGAAATTTTGTGCAAAAAGACGTGGGTGGATAGCTGATTTAGATGCTGTCCTTGTCCTTGCTTTCTGGCAAACTATAAAATAGTGTCTTTCCTTTCCAAACCTGTTACTAGAAATTTTATCTGATTAGTTGCTGGTAGCAAAGGAAATGTTTAGGTCTCCGTTTCCTTTGTTGAAACTAACCCCCTTCCACCGTACCAGGACCTCCCTCTCCTTGCGTTGCATACGAGCTGTAACTCTTTACTATTGCGGTGATCTGTTTTCTGCAGGAATGGACGTGACTGATTAGGCTGTACATACAATATCCCTGGAAAAGAAGAAACATCGCCAGCACTGCGGTGAGCATTTCCTTTATCCATCCGTGAAGTGTTTTTTCAAAGGGATCCCAAATCCAAAACATAAGCAGCTGCTAATTATTTAGCTGCTATTCAACCAAAACACGATTAGCTGCGTACCAAAGCAAAACTGCTACTCTGGTGCTGTAGCAGTTTGGACCTCTAGGCCGTTGAACCCTGGTTATCAGCAGGCCACCACAAACCTCTGAGAAAGACTTAAAACCAGAAATATTTTGAGCTAAATTAGGAGGTGATTGTTGTGGCAGGTTGACCTTGGCTGAACACCAGGTGCCCACCAAACCACTCTATTACTCCCCCTCCTTGGATGGACAGGAGAGAGTACAATGAATAGCTCATGGGTTGAGATAAAGACAGGAAGACCACTCAGCAATTATCATCAGGGGCAGAACGGACTCAATTTGGGGAAATTAGTTTAGTTTTTTACTAATCAAATCAGAGTATGATAACGAGAAATAAACCCAAATCTTAACACACCTTCCCCCCACCCCCCCTCCCTTTTCCTGAGCTCAACCCCACTTCTGATTTCTCTATCTCCTCCTCAACAGTGGTGCAGAGGAACAGGGAATGGAACAGTTTGTCATGTGTTGTTTCTTCGCTCCTTCCTCCTCACACTCTTCTTCCTGCTCTAGCACAGGGTCCCTCCCACAGGAGACAGTCTTCCACAAACTTATCCAACATGAATCCTTCCCAGAGGCTGCAGTTCTTCATGAACTGCTCCAGCACGGGTCCCTTCCATGAGCTGCGGTCCTTCAGGAACAGACAGCTCCAGCGTGGGTCACCCACGGGGCCATGAGTCCTGCCAGCCAACCTGCTCCAGCTTGTGCTCCCCTCTCCACGGGGTCACAACCTCCCTTGGACACATCCATGCGCTCTGGCATAGGGTCTTCCATGGGCTGCAGGGGAATCCCTGCTCTGGCACCTCCTGCCCCTCCTTCTCCACTGACCTTGGTGTCTGCAGACTTGTTTCGCATATTCTCATTCCTTTCTTCCAGCTGCTGTTGAGTTGCCATTTCTCCCCCTTCTTAAATACGTTATCACAGAGGTGCTACCACCATCGCTGATTGGCTCAGCCTTGGCCAGTGGCGGGTCCATCTTGGAGCCGCCTGGCATTGGCTCTATCAGACATAGGGGAAACTCCTAGCAGCTTCTCACAGAAGCCACTCCTGAAGCCCCTTGCTGCCAAAACCTTGCCACACAAACCCAATACAATTGTTACCAAAGAGAAAATCCTGTTCTCTTAACTGGCAAATAGTGACGCTCCCAGGTCAACAGCAAAGCTTGGAGCCCCCGGCATTGCCGAGAGATGTCTTCCCTGCCATGCAACGGTCATTTATACACACGCCCTTTGTGGGTCCTGTTTTCCCATTTCAGCTGCCCGGGTCGTCTTTCATCATTCAAAAATGTCAAGTGTATGTTGTCAAGGGTATATGCCTTTATCAGTGCACCAAACAGAGTGAACTTTTTATGTGTACATTAAATAAACCACACTAAAAGCAATTTTAAATAACAGAAACTTGGGTGGTTTTACTTGTTTGGGGTTTTGTTGTTTGTTTTGGTTTTGGTTTATTTTTTTTAGGAGAAATGAAATAAAATGTAAATCACTCCAAGTTAATTTCAGTGTTCATTGAAAACTCTCATTTTAACAATATTTTCATCTTCCGACTGATATTCCTCTGTGTGCGCACAGGTGGGTGGGGGAACAGAAATTGCACATTTTAGTCTCACCCAAGAGGAAAACAGTCACACGTTATCATTTTGTCACCTGCAGCTGAAGGTATCAAGGGCTCATTTTGCCTGTGTGTTTTGAACTACAGCTCCTCAGAGACAAGGACTGCAGTGAGTCTGGGATCTTGAACTGACGTGTCCTCACCAAGCCAAGCCTTGGACCTCAGGTACAAGCCTCCATCTTAGAAAATTTTTACAGGAGTTTTGTTTGCTAGCCTCTGATAAAACAGGAGCCTTCGTGGAGAACTGGAGGTATCTGTCAGACATAAAGATAGGGTGCTCAGCCAGTAGGAGGAGATGCTATGGCTCTTCTCCATGGCTCTTCTCCGCCTCTGCTCACCTCCTTTTACTGCAAGGGCCCCTGCCCCTTCTCTCATTTTGGAGCAACTTGGGGCTGCTCGGTGTCTGCATGGCCTAAGAGACAAGACAGGGCTTGCTGCACAACTTGCCGCCTATTCCCCTGGGATGTGAAGGAATGGGCTCCTTCCCCTTACTCCTTGGAAATTTGGCTATGGGTGCCCAGAACAAGGGGCTTGATGCTTATCTTTTTTGGCCTAAATGAAAAAGATGCTGATTGCTTGAAGAGCAGATCCCAACAGCCCTCCACAGCATCGGTTCAGGGGTGTGATTTCAAGCAGTGCTCTTGGGGAGTGCTGCTTTTTCACAGCTAGAACCATCGCCGTGTGAACTAACTTCTCGGTACGAATTTTAATTTTTAGAAAACATGTGGAAATGTTTTCATTTTGGTCTGGAATCACAACCTGCATCATCCTGGATGTCTCTTCATGTGATTAAATGCTTGTCGAGTTGTGCTGTCACAACCGCTAAGCTACTGTTGTAACTTACTGTCGTGGTGTCATAGCTATTACAATAGCATCATCTGTATTCAACACCTCTCAGCAGAGTGCCTTGGTCATTCTTGTGTAACAAACTGCTATTATTTTGACCAGATGTTTATTTTCTTCAAATACATTGACAAAGTCCAATAGCTTATAAAAAGAGCCGAGGACACTGTAAGATCAGTAAAACTGATGACAACATCCTATTTCTCAAGCAGTCTTACAAAACTCTTCTGTCATTCACATGATGATACTCTGCTATAGCCAGTGCTGTCCTACATGTGCACAAGGAAGCAAGTGCTTCAGCTTCTTCATGAAAAACAACCTTTGCTGTGCACCCTTTCCTTCTTCCTGACTTTTCCCCACAGCACCCATGAGACACCCCAGTCAGGTGAGACATTTTCTGCGGTGGCAGGAGTGGTGAAACAAATCTGAACAAGTCAGTGGTTTGATTCTCTTCAGCATCCAAACCTCAGAAATTTCTACAGGGTCCACTTCATGTAGGTAGTTAGGTGCCTAGAAATGCAAAAAGGTCTGTGTCGGATTTGCTAAATCCTCAACGGATTATATACTTAACTCCTATTGACCTCCTTCCAAATGGTTTTGATTCTTTTGTCTGCAAAACAAGCTGAAAAATCTGAAACAATCTGGTTCTGAAAACTCTGAACACTTCCTGATTTCGGTCAAGGCCAAAATAACACATGGCAAACCCACCCATGAAATGCAAACGATTCTGTATGTGATGTTACAGAAGCCAGGAGATGCCGAAGGAAGTGAAGAAGAAGGGGCCCTTCATGCTATTTCTCACTCCTGCTTTCTCCTCTTTCACCCAGGTCATTACCAGTTTCAAAGCAAATATGTCAGCTGAGACATAGGGATTTCTTTCCAGAGACCTACACACTGGGTAGGAAAGCCAGACTCGATCTTTTTCATTATCCTTCTCAGCCACCAGCGTGGAACTGATGGCAGACAGGACAACTGCAATTAAAACAACTACTGTAAACAAGAGAAGGTAGCTACACTTGTCAGCTATTTCCTCTTGTTTGCATTTATTTATTTTAGATTTGAGGTGGCCAAGGCAAGGAGACATACATTCAGCTCCTGGGGTACCTTCCCTCTATTCACAGACCATCCTATTCACAGACAGTAGTGTCTACATAAAAAAATTACAGAAAATGGCAATTTAACTCTTAAGCAGATGAAGGTGTGAATCACCAAGATGACAGGGGATAGCGGCAAGTACTGGTTGTATTTCTGTTTTTGAGACCTTCCCAGATGAAGGTGGTGTGAGAGGAGGAAAAGAAATCTCTCGGGACAGCTGGAGCCTTTATCTAGTACCTTGCTGTGGTCTTTATCTACTTACCTCCTGTGGTGCGAAGGTTGTTCTGAGAAGGACAGACACAGCACACAGGAAAAAGGCATGAAGGCAGGCGTCTGAAAAATGGCCTGACGTACTCGATTCTTTCACGCTTTCTCGCCAGGCACACGCTGGTGAAAAATGTGAATCCCACTGAGAAACTGCCAGAAGCCCCAGGTTTGCTCCTACCTAATTGGCTTGTTAAGCTGTTAAAACCGAAAGCACCAAATCCTTGGATATTTCTTGCCTGCTTTTTTTTGCATACACAGACATGAAAAGACGCGAATGCGCAGCTAAGATCTGCTATAACACCGGCTTTGCTACGTTTTGCCTCCTGTGTGAGAACGGCTTGATTCGTTCTGTTCCGTGCTGGCGCAGCTCTCAGCCCAGCGGGGTCCCGAGCTGTGCCTGGGGCTTCTGGTAACGAGCATCATCCCTACCGCTGTGTGTGAAACATCTCAAACATTATGGAGCGTGTCCGCTTAGCTTTCCTCTTTGGGAAGTGATGCTGTTGCCATTACCGCATCGTTTCTGTGCCCCCTCAATGAGCTATTATTTTTTAGATTTCGACGGTGCTAAAAGTGATCCGTGCATAATAGGCCCAAGCACTTTACAGCAGAGAGCTAATCCGTCAGCAGTAAGTATCCACACAGCACACGGACATCATGTTTTTTACCCTGTCATCTAAAATTGTGTCAAATTTTGGAATCACAGAACACCCTCCCCACCCTGCAAAAATGCCAAACCAGCCTAGAAATAAGCCTTTGTGAGAGGTTTAACTCCCACAACTCCAGCTCAATCTCCTCGGGTTTCCTGTGTGTTTGCAGAAATGACTCTGAGAAAACTCAAAGAGCCAAAAACGACAGAATGAAAGAGA
>NW_010415938.1:0-277 GCF_000710305.1 Buceros rhinoceros silvestris | reverse complement strand
TCAAGGGCATCTGTCTCATTAAACGTTCCTGCTTCTATCGCTCATATGTGTAGCTTCTGTGTTATCATTTCCCAGAGCTCTTATCAGCAATTTTAATGAGCATCAGAAGTTTCCTCTGTGTGTTTTGGCAGGATTCCCAGCTAAAACACACTATTTCGTCGCCTATCCTTTCGGTGGGGGGAATAGCCCCGCCTCAAACCGCGACAAGGAAGAAGGAAGAAGATTGCAATACTGGAGTTCCCAACACAGCAAATAAGTCTTCAAAACAAAAAGGGGC
>NW_010415937.1:36778-43870 GCF_000710305.1 Buceros rhinoceros silvestris | reverse complement strand
GATGATGATTCTGTGATTCTGTGATTTAATAAGTGTTGATACTAATGCTAGTTACGTCCGTGATTTGTTAAGGGTTTTCTACTTGAATGTATTTTCACAATTGTAATTTGACGCACAAGAGTTAGAGCCCAGATAATTACAAGGGAAAAGCAGGAGATAAAATATAAAAAGTGACATTTCCTCTGACAAGCAAATATTAGCTAAAAATATAGCAGATATTTTCTTTTGAAGATTAATTCTGTTACAAAAGAAAAACTAATGAACCAGGTCACCCTCACTAGCTTTACTTATGGGCATTTTAATATATATATTTTATAGCTAAGGTCAGAAAACACTCCACTCTAAATGTACTCTATATTAAACCAGTGGCCTGGTCCAGATTGTCATGTTTTAAATTAATAATTTCAAGAGGATTTTTTGGAATTAAAAGGAAATTAAAAAGGAAGCAATAGTTTCTTTCTTTACCCCTTTTGGGACACTGTTGAATATGGTTTTTTCCTTCTCTGTCTCAGATGCTCATGTTGTGCATTGATGGGGATCAAAGGCACCATATATAAAAGAAGGAGAGATCAGTGATGTATTTAGCCTCGAAAACTCCATTTGTCATAATTCTCAGACTATTTTTCTGATCAAAGAAGTTACAGAAACCTATCTGCAATGACCCTTACAGGGTCCTAAAGAGACCCCTTTCAAACCCTCTGTGGTTCAAAGCATCCCTGTAACAGTGGGACATGTCATCCTTGTTAAGGAAATCCTCCACACACTGGGCAGCCATCTAGCAGTGCCTACTGATTTATGTCTATAGTAAACTATCCTACTAATCACATCATGTTATTATTAGCCGAATTGTGCTCCCGTGAGTAAATAAAAAACACTCTATGTCTTCCTCTTCCTTTGAGTAGGATCCAGTGACATGAAAGCCTTCCTAAGCCAAGGTCATATTTTCACTACTTTTATTCAGTGTGTATATTAGATGTCCAGAGGATATTAAGGGACTTTTTAGACTGTAGTCTCACGAGTTTTCTAATCTTTCCACCCCCTGAAGTCACTAAATCTTTCTTCAAAATAACCTGCTTGCAGAGTAGACAGGGTGGAACTACAGACACAAAGAAAGAGAAATATAAAGAGAAATACATGGACAATGAAATGCAATCATTTTTTTTCCTCTAATAAAGACTCCTTCATTGTAAAAAAAATTTGGATCATATTCATTTTGCACTTAAAGCTGCTTCTGGGGTCTTTGTCAAAGGTATTAATTGAATATATGTTTTCCCATTTGAATCTGGTTGACAGGCAGTGGTTGTTTGTCTTCTAAAGTGGAAACCCTATATTAATATGTCTGCTGGGAATACTGCAATATAAGAGTTAAATCGTCACTTTGGGTAGACCTTACCTCTGTAAAGAATACAGAACAAATAGCATTGTTTTTCTGTGTGTCACTTCTCAGTTTGAAAGCAATTGAAAGTATATACTTAAAATTCTAAAAAGCCCTATTAAACTTTCTTCTTCTTTTTTTTTTTTTTAAAGTACTAGCTACACAGCTAGAGTCATTGTCTAAGCAGACAGTCAGAGGATGTCTATATCAGCAGGTAGGGCACAGTGGTGCACAAAATCTGCATGGTAAAACAGTTATTGACTGAGAACTTTGTATTCATACGGAACTGTTTTCATGCATTAGCCTCAGGCTTGCTTTAGTCTAAACCCATGGCCTAAGTGCCCAGCACTGGAGAATATTCCACGTGCCATGGAAGAGCTTCTGGCCTAGTTTTTGTTAAAAGTGGTCTATTCTGTGTGCCAGCGTGTGAGCCCTAGGGTGGGAAGTGGCCCTGACTGATGCAGTCCAGTGAGTGATCTTGATCTGAACCAAAAAGCTAACGCAGAACATCTAGTGGCAACTCTGTAACACACAGTAGGCACAGTGGGAATCAACAACTTAAGCAGGAGCAAAACTTCATAATATGTTTCGTAATAGTTCATGTGAAAAAGAGACTTGGGCTAAAAAAGTGGTAGGTTGTCCATTGGCACTGCTTGGTAAAGGGTCTTCAAACATCATTCTCTGTATGCACTGAAGTGAGAAAAGTTACAAACATTTTAGGATAAGTCAGTGTAAAGGACTGTAAATGTAGTTTTCCTAATTGAGAAGCTGAAGTGAGTCACTGCTCTGGGAATCTGCAGCTTTGAATAGAAATCCTCACTACAGTTTCATATTCCTTTCAGATGTTTATTCTTCAGAGAAAATGAGAGGGTTTTGTTACTTTGTGGCATTGTATAAAATGCAGTATCTACATAAAATGCATTATTTTTTTCTCAGAGAAATTCCCACGATTTTCATGTCCCAGTTTAATATCTCAGAACCACTTAGCTAGAAAATTAAACTGAAAAAGGATTAGAAAAGATTAGTCATATGTATATAGAGCTTTTATATGTATCCTGAGCTTTTCTTTCTGTTGTGTGCCATGACTAGGTGAAGACAAACACAACTTTTTTGTATTGTTGTCCCTGCATGCTGAGGAAAACTGCAATCAATACCTTCCCATCTGTCACTATAAGAAAACACATAATTCAAAGAATGTAATTAGCCTGTAATTATCAGGTGATAATGAATACCACATCCAATATCTTGTCTCCTTTGAAAGTTACAGTTAAGCTGCGAGAAAATGAGACAAGAAACAGCTATCGGTGTGCTGTCAAAATAGGTGGCTGAGATTCTAAATAGTTTATGAAGTAGTTGTTGACAGCTAGAAATAATCTCCATACAATGTCGAATTATCAGTTCATCGAAAGGTTTCCATAAGCAGGGGAATTAAGAATATTAGTGATTAATTAATTACAAATCCAATAAGCAGAATAGATGAAGGGAACAGTTAGATGGATCAATAAGGAGTAAAAATACAAGTTTAGGTGATGAGAATACATGATGGATCTTGGAAATGAGAAAATTCAAGGAGGACTCTACCCTTTTGAAAACAGTCATCCTTTTCCATATACAGTATGTAGTTACACAGTGTAAGTTATGACCAGTGGAAGCAATTGAGGCCAGGAATTAATCAGATTTCAACACAATTTGACAGTTTTGTCGATATGAGGAATATCTTGTTATCCTTGTTAATGCTAACTAAAATTATGAGGAAGTGTTATTAAACCTTATGCTTGAAGTCCACTTTTATTTTAGATCAGGAGGAGGCTTGTGCAGCAACAAATTAACCTTAAATTTGCCTACTTAGAGGTCTTTCAACTTTTCTTTGCAGCATCTTCTTGCGATCATCTCTTGAGAGCCTGGATGAGTGGGATCTGAATTATGTTCCAGAGAGTGATTCTGATGTCCCTTTCTACTGATTTCTTTTCATGGTTTTAGGATGAAGCCTTTGAGAAACCATGTATGTGAGAATGGATTTTTAAAATTAGTATGAGACAAAATATGCCCTGGTGCTCTCATAAAGACAGAGCACCTTAATTACCTGGTACGTGAATGGTATGCTTCACATTTTAAGAGGCATTGCCTGAGGTCCAAGCTTTTCAGCAGAGTAGCTAATAAGGAGTGGAGAGTACTGTGATGTTATTACACCTGCATTAGAATTAATGTAATTAATGGTATGATTACTAATGCTACACAACAGCCAATACAAACTGAAACTGAAGTGGTTTTACAAGTGAGAGAAGGGCCTTCCTCCTAGCACCTGGTTTCCTATGTTCATTGTGTTCCCCAAAATCCCAAAGTCTTTTCCTGGCTAATATTTCTATGCTTAGCCTTATACTTTTCAACGCAGAGACACTTAGGCAAAAGCTATTAAGCTGTCTTGGGAGAAAGCAAATTCATGTGTTTGGGAGAATGCACAATAGAAGTTCATTGTTAAATTGCTGTTCCTCACAATCTGCAGTTTTTCAAGCTCTCTGTAGGGAAGGTAACAACTCTGATTTCAGTTTTAATATCAAATTCTTATGCAGTCTTCTTTCTGAATTTTACATTAAAACTTCTGATTTGTATTATTTCTTAACTTATTTGAAAACAAGACAATAAAATGTACTCATTGGAATAATTTAAAATGTCATTTCTACATGCACAGTAGCCTCTGTTCCTAATATTTTTAGTGTATATGATAATGCTGTTGATGGCAGTTAATATTTACATAGCAATGTGGAAAATATTTGAATAAGGATGACTTTCTCCAGAGGCAGTAAGTAGAGAAGCACTTTCCTTTTTGCTGTATTTTGTGTTCCACTCTATCGTGTTATTACCCCATTTTTGCAAAAAAGCAGTTGTAGCTGGAGAAACCTTTTGGACTCGCTGGACTCCCGAAGGGGGAGCAGAGGTAATTAGTGTCTTTCTGCTCCCTGTGAAACCACTGGCAATCTTCTGTGGCTGATGTAGTGTGACTCAACTTCATCCCCAGTATACAGCAGCACTAATAGGTCCAAATGAACTATAAATGATAGTGGTAGACAACAATTGGTACTCTCTTTATCAGTATAATTACCGCTGTGTGTGAAAATCTAAATTAGGAACCAGACACTGAATGGCAGCTTAGCTCTGCTAGAAGCAGCACAGAAGAAGTAAAAAATTACTTCAAGCAGTTTGTGTTTTCTCCACATTCAGGGGCCATCCGTATCCTTGTTAGGCATCACAGTCTGAGTTGTGTTCAATGAAATTTAGAAACGCAGCTTGATTTTTTGGCAATGAATCATTTCAGCAAGCTTTTCAGCTATAATCTATGGACTAGATGTTATCTCTGTGTATATAATGACTTTTTCTTGTGAATATTCCATTTTTAAAAATAAGTCTAAGCTTGCCTATGGACAGTAATGTGTAATAGAATGAATTTTCATTAACTACTCACCGTGAATATATCTTCTATCTTAGTGGCATCAGGCATATACTCTCATAAGGCATTGTGTATCTGATTCACCCACAGATATAACATGATCTCTGCAAATCATTTGTGGATGCAGTCAGGAAATATCTCTGATTCAAGCATTCACACTATAACAAAACAGTTACAAAGACATATCAGAAATTTACACAGATCCCTCTATGGTACTCAAAATGTCATGCACCTCATCTTCAGATTAAGCTAACAGAAGGCACCAAACCTTATGTTTGTGATCTGCACAAAGGTCTCATAGCTCTAAAATGCTTGTAAATGCTTGAGAGAACAAGTCAGAAATTAGTGTCAGGATGTCATATTGTTTTCTGTCTGTTATACTTGGTAGGAGAAAAATGGAAATTCACTTTCAAGACTGAAACTCTCAGGATGAGATTCTTCACTACAAAGGGGCAAGTAAACTCTTCTCTTAGGAAGAGTTAAGATATATGTTGTTGCATCATTTATCAGCCTCGTTCATCCCCAGAAATTATGTTTTGTCTTGTCTCTAGTTGCTTGTTCCACTGTCTTCTTACCCATATCTCTAGCTAAACATGGCTTGAACTGCTGCTTCCACCAGATGTGTCTGCCAATTGCTCCTTGCTATACTGACTGACACTACTGAGGTGTGTTTGTTTCTGTTGTCTCTGCAGTTCCTCTGAAAGTGTTACATCCTTAGTGCCTCCTCTGTCAGACTAAACAAGTTCAGTTCACTCAGTCTTTCCCTGCAGATCATTCTGAGTCCTGAACGATCATGATGTATGTAGAAAGAAGTCAGCTATGCTCTAGGCTCCACTGGCTATATGGACTAGCTGACCTCCTCTAATTACACAGCAAGTGACTCAAATGCAGACATCTGGCTTGTATCAGCAATAGTATGGCCAGCGGGATGGGGGGAAGTGATTGTCCCCCAGTACTCAGCGCTGGTGAGGCTGCACCTCAAACACTGTGTTTGCGTTTGGACTGCTTACTACAAGAAAGGCGTTGAAATGATAGAGCATGTCCAAAGAAGAGCAACGAAGCCGGTGAAGGGTCTAGAGCGTTCTAGAGTTCTGAGGATAGCCTGAGGGAACTGGGGTTGTTTAGTCTGGAGAAAAGGAGGCTCAGGGAAAATCTTATCACTCTCTACAACTACTCGAAAGGAGGTTGTTGCAAGGTGGGTCTAAGTCTCTTGTCCCAAGTAAGAAGTGTGATGGATGTTAATTACTCTTCCTGTGTTAGAACAAAAGCAGAGACAGGCAGTCACCAGGACAGGAACCTTAGCCCTCCTTCTACCTCCATTCAGGTGGTTGTACACAAAAGCAGGGCTTTGGACCCCTGTGGAGACAGTGCCTGCGAGTCTGAGTTTTATTGAAAGCTCATTTACACCCCATTTCCAATACTTGACCACAGTGCACGTCTATCTACTATATATAAACGGGAGTCTTGTCGAAGACAAGCTAAGGCAGAAAGGGATCTCGCTCTGTTCTAAGACGTTAGAACAGAAGCTGCGAAATATTGGAGTTGGGATGCCAGTGACAATATTTTGGTAAGAATTTGCATTTCTATAAGCGAGAGATTCCTCTATTAGCTAGTGGGAGATAAAGCTATTGTGAATGGTCTCCCCAGACTGTTGGTAAATAGTTCTCAATTTGCATTGGCAAAGAGAAGGTGTTCTGACTTCTATTGGAGATGGTTTACTTGCGGAACCGGCTTTCCCTCGTTGTAAGTTGTCACTTCTGTGTAAATATTTCTGACTAGACATCATTCGAACCTCTTTAAGGGAACCTAATAAAACCTGTATTGTTTATTATAATTGTGTGCAGGTATTTTCGTAAAAGAAGTGACAAAATGAGAGGAAACGGACTCAAGTTGTGCTAGGGAGGTTTAGATTGGATATTAGGAAAAATTTCTTCACTGAAAGGCTTGTCAAACATTGTAACAGGCTGCCTCGGTGGAGTCGCCATGCCTGGAGGCATTTAAAGAATGTGCAGATGTGGCGCTTAGGGACAGGGTTAGTTGTGGACTTGGCAGTGCTGGGTTAATGATTGGACTTGATGATCTTAAAGGTCTTTTCCAACTTAAAAGATTCTATGATTTTATGATCTCCAAGTTACGTAATGCCTCCCAGCCATTATTTCCAACACTATCTTTAATGGTGCCCACTACAGTTCACAGTTCACTTTTTGTAAGGGAAACTCTCATCACAGAAAATACTATATGCATTGAACATCAATAAATATTAGGGACCAAA
>NW_010415937.1:18921-36649 GCF_000710305.1 Buceros rhinoceros silvestris | reverse complement strand
GGAACGTATCCAAAGTGTTAAGCATGCTTCAGTGCCCAGTCACACTTCAGATAATGCCCAGCTTTTCTAAAGGAATGTTTAGTGGAGCTTCCACCAAGAGGCACTTGATTGTATTTGAAAGTGTTCATCATCAAGTCATAAATATAGAAGTTTTTCTGATTTTGGCAATGTGAACAAGCCTGCATTTGTCACATTTTTCTCATCGTTATTAGAATATTATCACTTTTGATCAACCTTATACTCATATTCTTCTGAGGCATCCTTAGATGCTTAGATATAAAATTTTCTATTACTTACCCATGGGAAAATGTCAGGACATTTTAAGAAGCTGACATCAGCTTTTAACGTGCAAGTAGAGGAAAGATAGGTTTTAAAGAAGGGATGGGAACTCTTGATCTCCGAAAAACTCTCCAGAGGAAGGAAACATTTTCTTGGCATTCATATAAAAATGAGAAGAAATATGCATTCTCTGACCAGCATTTATCCCCTTCAAAGGCTGAAAGATGTCTCCTGAATTTGCATTCATAATTTTCTGCCCAGGTAATCATTTTTTCAGAGGAAGTCACAGAACTTTCAACATATCTGAACTTACTAGTTTGTGCATAAGGTGATGTTTATATCTCAGCTGAAGAGAAATTGGATTACTTTCATGAATAAAAATCATAGACATTCATTTTGGAGACCGTATTGAATGTGTTGATCTTTCATGTTCAAGACAGAACATGAATGCACAATTGCTGTCAAATACGCTTAGATAGTTACTGTATAAACATGCTGTTACTTTAGAAACTGATACGTAGTACCAATTCCTTTTCTGTTATTTAAAAAGTGTTTTTAAGCACTGTCAGTACATGGATAAGAAGGGCAGATGTAGAATAAGCAGGTATTTTATGATAACTCCAGATAAAATGCTCAATTTTGTAATCCATTTCCTGTATTCCTGCAAGTCTTCAGTTTTTAACCATGTAACAAAAATACCAGAAAGGGCAGGTTACTAACTAGAAAACAGGGGAAATCCTGTGCAACACTCAAAATACAACTGTTCAGCAAAAGGCCTTTGTATTGCGTACAATTACCTTATTGCATTATAATAACATTTTTCCCTAAAAAAAAAAAATTCAGCTACAGCATTTTTCAAATGTTTTTTTCTGTAAATAGATTAGTTAAATAAAGAAAAGGAACTTTCTATATATTCTATGCCTTTTTTTTTTTTTTTTGTAATTTTAGGAGAAATTGCTATGATTTCCTCTTTAAGAAGGCATTTATTCTTGGAACTTCGTCCATGCATATGCTGTTGGTAGCTCAATATCATAATTGATGGAGTGGCAGAAGATTGTCCACACTCATCTAGTTCACATCCCACGAGGCAAGATTTCTTTATTATTGTACCATTGGGATGCTTTGCTGGAGTGGAAGAGTATATCTTTTGGAAGTGGAGCAGTAGCCAAGTCTGTACCTACTACACAGTTTTAGAAGGAAATGCATTGCAGTCCAGTGACTGCTGGGAAAGGGGGCAGCCGGAGTACCCAGCACAACGTGCATGAAGAGGGGAGACTCCTTGCATGCAGGCTTAGACCTACAAGGACTTGAATTTGTATCTACTGATAGAGATATAATATTGCTCTATATTTGTTTCTGTCTTTTGTGGGATTTCTTGCAATGCAGCCTGAATTTTTGAAAAATAATATAAAAAGAAAGTCTTTGGTCTGCTTCAGGCCAAGAGGAAATTTAAAGGGACAGATCGATGCATGAAAGAATCCCATATATGAGTGAATCAACATAAAGAAATTCAACACAAGTGACACTTTTACCTCTCTGTTGTTCTTCTGATAAATATTAAAAGGAAAATTTTGAACAATAACATTCTGCATATATTTTTATTTTCAATTTATTCCTGAATTTCAAGATTGAAATAGCTTTCCAGTTAAGAAGCAATGAGAAGTTTAAACCAAAAAAAAAAAAAAATCAGCAATAGTGAGAAGACCTAAAGATAGTGTGAGATAAGTAATGTAAGATTAACTTCTAACGTGATGCCATGTCTAAGGGAGAGGATGAACTCTTTATTTCTTTTGTAGAACACTTTGAGAGCCACAGATGAAGAAAAAAAGCATATGAAGCATGTTTAGCTGTCAAAGTAGGTGAATATCCAGCGGAGAGTAGAGTTTTATTATGATAGTATGTGCCCGAGTTTTAAAACGTATGATGAGATAAAAATAACCTTCCAAGAAGGTCTGAGAAATGTATCGTAGAATGAATACTTCAGTAATTTCAGCCTGCTTTTTCTTTTATCCCAGAGGAGACTAATAGGTGACTAGATCACTGTCCACAGATATCTATCTGAACAACAATACTCTTGCTGTTACCTTCTGTAAAGTAATAAAAGGCATTGTTTGAAATTTGAAGCTAGATGAATTCTGTCTAAAAATATGGTGATTTTTGTATATATCTTTTAAAAAAGAAGATAATTGTCACATGATTATTTTCCTGAAGTTATTCTGGGTTTTATTTATTGAAAGTTCTTCGACAGAGGTTTCTATTATCTTTTCCATTCAGTCCACAGCACTTAAGAATCAGGTGTAAAGTTCATGTCATGTTCTTTTCTATGCTCTGCAAATAATTGGTCAAGGTCATTTTTTAAAAGAGTTAACTATCTTGCTGATATTTCACTTAAAAGAATGAAAAGACAAAAGATTTATTTAGCTATAAACCCTTATAGGAATCAAGTGACTTGGGGCCTCTTAAATTGTGCTATGAGCATATTTACTACGTTTTATTACCAGGATTAGCCATCAAGTCATGAAACCATTTTGGAGAAAACTGCTGATTTGACAAAGCTCTCGCTGAGATGACTTCTCAAATCAGGACGGGATTTCTGACCAAGAAGACTCAAGTGAATAGGAGACTTTCCTTGGATTTGTTCAGTTTGATGTCAACTATATGACAGGTTTCTTACCTCTATATTCTTTTACACTGGCTTCCTTTAATTCACTCAAAATAAATACTCAGTTTTGCACAGATAACTATATTTAAATTGGACAGATGCAATGAGATAATGTTTATAGTTTAACATTTAGGAAGTCTCTGCAATACAACTGAAAGATTGACTGCAGTCTGAGTCTCTACCTCTTGTTTTTTAATGAGAATAAAAAATACCTGCATTTCACTGAAAGGTAGAGAAAAAAAAAAAGCCAAAGAAACAAGGAAATAATTTTCAACTAGATTCTACTTCCCACTTACAAAATACATGTACTGTGGACCTCACAAACAGGCAGGAACCCTCACAATTTGGGATTCAAATCAAACTTTGTGCTACTTCTCCTAACAGAGCTTAAAGGGTTTTATTACCATGTATTCCCTGATATATCTGTTCCTTTTCACGATTGCAAGCTGCAAAAAAACTTCTGTTGTAAACAGCATGCTGTTCTTTTACTTACGGTGTTGCCAGAATCCAAATTTGTTGTTGGAAACATTTAAAATTTGAAGTGTCAATAGCTTTTATGGGGATGAGAAACCACCATGTAATGGAAATTCAAAATCCTACACTTGGATGAAGGCTCATTTGACCAGAGGTATGATTCTTGGGGGGAACCTTGCAAAAGGTTCAGAGTCCAGAAAAATGTCAGATGGGGAGAGTACGATTCCAGTTCAGCAGAATTTTAGGCATCTCTCTTAATTTGTTAAGTCCAATAGCTGGTCTCCCTACATTCCCTATAATATTGCTAAAAGAAAACAAAGGAAGAGATCAGGCTGCTGCTGCTGCTCTATAACAACCATTAGGAGGAGGCTCATTCTCCCGAGTAGTTTAGGTGCTTAATGTTGGGATATGCTAAATCTTGTTTTGTTATCTTCCAGTGCTGATGGAACAGCCCCAAAAATGTCAGGTGTCCTGACATTTGAGTGAGTCTTCGATTTTTGGAATATTTACTCTTGCAATGATGTCCACAAAAGAAGTGGCAAAAAAAGCAACTTTTCTAGTAATAGAAAAGTTGACACAGGACCATGACCTAACACTAGAAAAAAAAAGCTATTCTCCTAGCAATGTATAGCTATGCTTCTAAGCAGATTGATGGGAGCCAAATATTGATTCTAGTTTCTTTTTTCTTGATTTGCTTTTATACTATCTTGTATGCTGGACTGTCACTGAGACAATATTTGCCTCAAGGAGTAGAGGCATATGCAGCACAACAGAATATCAATGCGTTTTGGACCTTTAAAATTATTCATCAGAAATACTAATTATTGATGATGTTACAATTCTTGCTGAAGTGGTATGTACTTCTGCTTTCACATCCTAACTTAGCCATGGTTCTTGCATACAACATAGGCTATAGCAAAGACTCATTTTTCTTTCAAAATGTCTCCTGTTCTATATGTCTGTAATTGCTGTGTCTGAATCAGCCTTCCCTAAAAGATTTAGAAAACCAAGAGAAGTGTACAGCTATCAGCAAATCTAAGATAAGCTCATTTGCAAGGGAATGAGCTGTGTTCTGATACACTTGCAGCTCAATAACTGTTCAGATAGTAGACCGGCTGTAATAATATTTTTCATAAAATCCAGTTAGAAAATGAACATACATGATGTCCAGAGTGTCTGAAACTTTGATCATGTATCGTAACTATTAGATTAAAATATTCACACAATGACAACAAAGGAAATAAAGCAGCAGCACATTATAAAACCTCCTTGCTTTGATGTTTTGAAATTTCTTTTACCGCTTACTTTAAATGCTCTAAAATTCCTTATGTAAGTTTAAAAGCATTTTGATTTTGAGACTTATTTTAATATGAAGACACTTTGCAAAATCCTTCAATATAGCAAATACAGATAAAGTCATTCTTTTGCAAGTATAGAGAATTTCTTCTGCATATATTTTTTTCACCAGGAGACAAAGCAGCTCCAAATATCCTTATGCAAATGTGTGAGAACTTACTCTTACCACTGATTGCAAAAAATGATGTCTTTAATTAATAGAGCTCAGTAAATTCTGCTAAGAAACACATCAGTGACAAAACTAGACTTTCATCCCTTCAAGCCATAGTGGTGTGTAAAATTATTAATTTAATATCCTAGTATTTATTTTTCTTTTCTTTAGCTTAATAAAAATTGAGAAGGAAAGCTGGTATTCTGGGGTTGTTTAGTCTGGAGAAAAGGAGGCTCAGGGGAGACCTCACTCCTCTCTACAACTACCCTAAAGGAGGCTGTAGTGAGGAGGGGATTGGTCTCTTCTCCCATGTAGTAAGAGACAGGGCAAAAGGAAATAGCCGCAATTGGCACCAGGGGAGATTTAGGAAAAGTTTCTTTACAGAGAGGGTTGTGAAGCATTGGAACAGGCTGCCCAGGGATGTGGTGGAGTCCCCATCCCTGGAAGTGTTTAAAAGACGTGAGGATGCAGTGCTGAGGGACATGGTTAGGGTGAACAGTTGGACTCAATGATCTCAAAGGTCTCTTCCAACCAGATGAATCTAAGATTCTTTTAAAAAGCATGGAACTAAATATTTTCATATCATGGTATAACAGGATATAAATTGTTGCCCAGTCTGATAAAGGAAAACCTGACATCATTATAAGAAAATAGGTGCAAAATGGAATGATTCTGTGTACCACACGTGAACCTCCTACTACCCAACGTCTGGATGGGAAACAGGTTTTCTGTTTTATGTGCAATACAATTTTAAGCAACTTTCTCAACACAAGGTAAAAAATTCCTATATCTTCTAACAGGAATTTTGCCTATTTAAGAACTTAAAATTGCCCACTGAAGAACTTACAATTTAATGAAAGGCTCTTTTGAGTACAATTCCTGTTAAAGCAGACAGCACAATGCACCTCTCTGGAAATGAAACAATTCAGAAATGTGTGAAATGGAATCGCAAAGAATCTGAAATTATTGTTTTTTCTGTCTGACATCAATTACATGTCATTATTTTTACTTTTCTCACTGTGAATCTCCCATACCCGTTAAATTCAACAGTGGAAAAGAAGACATAGTTTGGTAGTTATGGAGGATCAGAAAGAATTCCCTTTCTGGTTAGACTAACCCTTTTGGTTATCTTCTTTGGTTCTCACAGGTAAAACGAGGCTGCCAGTATGGAGATCACGTTTATAACCCTTCTATGAGATACTACATTGGGCCTGCAAAGCCCAATCTACCCATATGTAATGAAGCATTTCTGATTATAGTTTGATTCTTCAAAGCAGAAAATTGGAAGGGGCTTCCAAGACAAAGAGAAACAGGTAATTGACATCAAATCCAGGGGAGCCTGCAGAGTCCTCTGTATGCCCCTTCTTAGTTTCCCAGATCGGCTTTTGCACAGATAACTTCAAAAATAGCACAGTGGCTTGAAAAATGCTCAGCTTACCCGGCAGTAGGAGAAAAATTCTTAGAAGCAGAAATCCTCACATTCCTTCCCACAGCTCAAATACTTGTGCCTTTTTTTCTTTTTTTTCAGTGACTGCAATCTAATTGTGAAGCAAACTGTATCCATAGCAAAGGAAAACAGTTACAGGTAATCCAGCATTGTAGGCAAACAGAAATTGAGTATAATGATGTTGTAGGTCAGTTATTTGTTCTGATTTCTCCAGCAGAGCATTTCTTTCAGAATGGACTACGACAGAAATTGTGGAAGATGGATTTTTGTAGCAGCTTATGGGGAAGATAATTTCAGCAAAACCTGGATGTGTCCATTTCCTTTTAAAAAGCTATTGTCCTAAGAATCTTCTATAGATACAGACAGTTTCTCCAGCTCTCTTCTGGTTTTGGTCTTTCTAATAGCCACAATAAAACATCTGTTACAGAACCTGGACTCTTAGTATTCCTCTGGTATTTTGGCTCTTCAACTAGTTGTTCAGGTTTTCCTTAGAGTCATTGAAGATGTGGGTCTTTATTAATGGGGTGACATATAGGGGTGTAATGTCATTTATGAAGCCCTGAGACATATGAAATGTCTGCACGGGGCTGACCTATATAACATACGATCCATAGTACCGCAACGTCTTTGTGGACTTGCAGCTGAAGGCCAGAGGACATAGCCTAGGAAAACTTAAAATGCGCTAGGGCTTGCTTGTGGAGATCTGAGTGGAGCCAGTACCCATCAATGCAATCAAAAGCCTCCGTGAAGCTGTTCTGCAAACCTTTATGTAGATCTACATTTGACTAAATTGAGCACATTTGACCAGAGTCCATCCACAGCTCCGCACAGACGCTTTTGAATGGATTAATACAAATAATGCAATTCACAAACACACAAGATAGCTGCCTGATTTTCTTACAAAAAGCTGCACCAAATTGTGTGGTTTGATTTTTTCCATAAGTGGTTTTAGGAGTTGCCATATCGAGTGGGATCAGATTTGCCCCAGTTTTAGGTGTTTATGCATATAACTTAGAGTATAAGCTGCATTATAGTTAACAAAGAGCTAGGGCTTCAGTATAGAAATAATTTATTTCAGCATCAGACTCTGGTGCCCTATGGGACCAGCTAAGGTATCTGAGATGTCCAAAGGGCCTGGCAAGAGAAACAGGCATTCTCCAAGAAACCTGTGTCCTTTTAGAATGGCAGGTAAGTCTGAGCAGACTGTCCTAAGCAATCAAACACAGCACTAAGTACCTGTTTGAGGGCAAGTGAATTATTCTTCTAGTTGATCCTGTAAGTGATTCAATTTTCCCTGAGATTGGAGTATTTTTAGATAGACATATACTTTTGGTACAATGTATATTTACAGCTGTTATGTCTCTGATTTTCCTGCAAAAATCATGATCGTGCATTGAAATACCAGTGTTGAACATTGTTCTCCCTTGAATTTTTGGCTTTTGATTTTGACTTTGCTTGGTGATACTTCAATTCAAACAGAATGGACAAGAAAATCATTAAGATTAAAGCTGTTCACAGGCTCTGCATGTGCTCTGAGAAAAATCAATCAGACCTCAGTTTTTACATGCCATATCTATGCAATACTCACATCTTTGTGCTAATTTTTCCTCCGGGTTGGTCGTTAGCTATGTTTGACTATGCTCTTATTTATGTTCTATCAACCACAACTGGCAGTCCCACTCTGCTCCTAGGGGCAGACAGTGCCATTCTCTGCCGTGAGGGGTTTTATGTCTAAATACACAGGATAAACAGAGGACAGAGGAGGAATGTATGCAAAATGACTCTCCTGCTCCATGGCACAGCTGGGCGGGAAAGCCTTTCATCTGAGTTCTGCTTCAAGAGACAGGTACTTAACAAGACCAAATGCTCCTCACTCTGCTTGTGGTCCATTACAGAAGCAGCACCAGAAAACAGATGCCCAAATCCTCCAGTAATGAAGTTCTGCTTGCTAGGAATCCTACAATTTCTTAGGATTAAACCCAATGGGTGATGTCCAATCCTTGTGAAAAAGCAGGTAAAAAAATGCTAATCCTAATAAAAAAATTACTAAAAGACATGGTGTAAGCTTCAATTCTTTCATTGCTTCTAGAGATCAAAGGGTATTTTGCTTATGCAGCTGTAAAATGAACTCTGCTCAGATGAGAGTAAATAATGTTGCCTACTCTGAAATAATAAAACTAAGATGTCTACAGAGGTGTCCTGAAATACTTATGGAAAACATCCTATTAGCTCTTTTGGAAGTATGATAAGTGAAAATTTTTTTTTAATTTTTAATTATTTAAATTTTTTTCTTTCATTATTTTTCCTGATACTGCTAAATAAATAAATGCTACTAAACATAAAAAAAAAAACCAAAACAAAGTACAAATATCTTCAATACGTAATCATCAAATCCTTCCTAAATATTTGTATATAGTTTGTAGAACATATATAAGATAAAATAGAAGCAAAAATACTTGTTTCATACAGTCATTGTTCTATACGGTTCCCGTTTATGTATGGTATATGGTGTAGGATAAGTTATCCTCCTTCCAAAAGATAAAATTTCAAGAATATTTAACTGGTTTATGTACCTTACTAATCCTGCCACTTTTTAAGCTGTGTCAGCATTTCTGTGATAGTCCCTATTTGCCAGGGGTTTACAAGACAGATGTAAAAATTTGTTCCATGCTTAAAATGTATTTTATCATTTAATCAGATAGCCATATTATGTAAAGATTACTACATTCTTCATACCATATAAAAGATACAGTATAAATAAAATATAAAATAAAATATTTGCTCTTAAGCGTAGATCTTTAAAAGATCTATTAGAATCAAAGAGTGCACACTTACATACAGAAATTTGTGGTGGATATTTAAACCAGATCTAAAACTTCATTTTTTAACAGAATTTTGGCCTACAGTTTATGCATTGTAAACTAGATACTCAAACTAACTGTAATCTAGTCTAAGAATAGAGGTGTGTGTGAACATGGTGGCGTGTGAAGATATGAAATCCTATTCCCAGTCAAGGGAGTGTAAATAGTGCCATGTTCTACTAATTTACTCCCACTGCAAGTCACAAGGGTGTGCCTGGGTTTGGCCAAGTATTCTTCATGCCGAAAACAGAAAGAGATATTGAAACTACCATCTAGGGACTGGATTTTTTATTCTCTTCATATTCAGAATCCACATTATATCTCCTCTTTGAGTGTGTGAAGAATGCAAGATTTCTGTCCTAAAAGCAGAAATTAAATTTGCTTAGGAAGCGCTGTATTCCAGCATCATAGTAAGCAGATGGAACTTGACATATGGAAGTGATTTTTAGCAGGAAAGTCAGATGAGGTAAATATCAGGAAAGAACAGAGGGACTGATATGATTCACCAAGATAACTTGCTATCATAAGTTAGCAGGAGGATCCAAAGGTGTTTGAATAGCTGAGAGGAGAATAATATCCTATAAGAATTGATGGGATAGTCTGTATTACATACAGACACCATTACTGCAAAAAAGGGGTGGAAGTGGAGGAAGAGCAACAGTAGATATGACAAAAAGATTCTTCTGTGCGTAACAGACTCAATTCAGCCAGTCAACCATATTATCACACGTGCCAGTTCCTTCCTTAATATAATTCAAAGACAGTATTATTAAAGGGAAAGCAGTTCTTTAGTAACAGTAGCCAAAGGGAAGTAAAAAATAATCTACAATTTTATTTACTGTCCCAAGAAAAAAAATGTCCCAAATCAAACATTCCACGTAAGACATCCCAAGAAGTTTTCCTTCTCTGATTCTTTGTCAGCTGCAGAGTCCAGCTTTACCCAAGCAAATTCAATAGATTAATTATCAGGTAGAAAAGAAAGCTACAAGTTCCCCCAGTGTTACCCTTCATATTCATCTGCCGCCAGTGGTAACCTCATACAGTTCTGTATGGAGAATACAACCCTGTAATCTAAAATATAAAACTCCCCATAAAGAGTACTGTTGAGTTTGTCACTTATCTTCTTCGGTGAAGAGATACCTAGGAAAATCCTAAGACACGGCAGGATGAAAGACTGCTATGGCATTTATTCTGTGTGTGATCCCTTAGAATTGTGTTTCCACCTTTGCAAAGTGACTGTGACCATCTAATTAACTAAGTACATTAAGTAAAACACTACTTACCATCTTTAAACCGGAGTGCCATTGGGTTTTATAGTATTTCAGAATTTCAGTGCATTCAGTCCTTAACTTTGTTTGCCCTGGCTGGAAGAATCCAAATAAAGATGGATTGCAAATAATAGTTTAGAACACTTGCAAAAAATATTAAATTGGAAATCCTAACACTGATGTATTTTTATTCCAGCAAGCTACAAATGTCAACATAGGGTGTTCTTAAACAAGACCTGTCAATGGAGAGACAATCCACAAAATCATTAATACTATTACATTGACAAGATTTTGTCCCTGGAGTTGCAGGAGAATGCTTTGCAGGAGGCTTTCATTGCAAGTACTCCTTCTAAATAAAAAGAACAAAAAGAACAACAGCTACATCTTATGCTTGATCGACAAAAAGCATCCAAGAATTCACCTCAGGTCTCAGCTTCCCAGTGATTAGCTTTTCAAATATCCAGTGGTTGTTCAAGGGTCTGCATTTGTCCCTTTTTATCACCACTGCACTGCCCCTAAGCCTATTAGAGTGACAAAAGAAAAGTTTCAGCTGTCTTGTATAACCGGGATATTCTGAATAGCATGGTATTTGTCAAAGCATGTAAGTTCCATAAGGATTTACGTGTATTTTAAACTGTCATGCTGCAATCACTCCCAGGGAAGTGCTCTGCTAGCTGCACCACTCCTTTCTTAATCCAGGTAACTCCCAGGGATTAGGACCTGCTTTCATACTAGTTTGTTTTGGCAAAATGCTAAATAAATACCATTCAAAATATTGAGGTTTAGGAGACTATTTTATTTAAGTTTTGGTTGTATGTTACAGATACAGCAGAATGGTGAGCAAAACACAATACCGAGAGTTTTCCAGGAGGGAGGAAGGAAGGTGGAGGGAAGTAATTTCTTGCTAACTGATATAAAAGAAAAAGTGGGTTTGCAACCTGTGTTTGGACAATATGAGTGAAATGTACTCATTTATCTTTGAGCAAGTGGTAGTGCCAGTGTAATTTTGAATCTGTCACTTATATTCTGTTCTGCTTGGCATTTTTTGAGCTGCTGTCGTGTAAGCTTTCCTACTGACAGTTTGTCACAGAAAAAAGTGGAGAACATAGACTCCCACTACATCTGAAAGTGTCTGATCTGGAAATTGAATACGTTTGTGCACTAGATGAGAAAATGACATGGATGGTCCAGGAATATTACTTCTGACTTTTTAATACAGACCTTTTTAGAAGCTATGTATTTCTGCTACTGTGAAAAATTCAGTGAATTACAAATACAGTTTTTCAAGCTTTTTTTTTCCTTCTTGAAGTCCATTTCTATAAAACATGAGCAGCAGGACTTCAGTCAGATCCTTGGATGCTAAAAATTGTCAAAGATCTGTTGAATTCAGTGGTATTATGCTGATTTATCTCATCAGAAATCCTGACCAATTAATCATTTGACTCTCTCTCTCTCTCTCTCTCAGTCCCTGTCTCCAGAAGTCATATGATGTAGGCTTTGAGACTTTCTACAAGCTCTATCAGGATGCATGTGGCATAGAATGGTGTAACTATTTTTTAAAGATGTTGAAGTTTACAACTTGGAAAGATGGAAGACCATGATCCCTCTGAATTGCATAGAGAAAGACGTACAGTTTCAAAAAATCAGTGATTTACTGAAAGCAATGCCACAGCCTGTGTCTTTGACAAATGTTGTCTGTGGAGTTACAGGTGTGGTAAAACCTGCAAACAATGCGAAACAAGAAAGTTTCCCTGTTCCTTAATACTTGGTGGTATAGTTCCCACTCTTTTTTTTTTTTTTTTTTTTTTTTTTTTTTTTTTTTTTTTTTTTTTTTTTTTTTTTTTTTTTTTTTGCATTCTGTACTGAGACAACCTCCAGACCTTTTCTGATAATTTGTGAAAAAAGTAGGAAATTCCAACTGCAAATAGTACCTATGGATGTCTGAGAAAATGCACCATAGGTATGTAAATTGAAATTGTGAAACCATTTCTGAAATCTTCTCAAATAACTTCAGTAGTTCATCCTGGAACTCTGTAGTGTATCAAAACCAGCCTTTCACTTGAATGAAAGGACCTCAGGAGGTCATTTAGCAAAAACGCGTGCTCAAAGGAAGATCAACTCAGCTGTGTCCAGTCAGCTTTTGAGTATCTCCAAAGGTGGAGATGCCAGAGCCTCTCAAGGTAACCTGTTCTCAGAATGAAAAAACTCTTCTTCTGTTTAAATGGAATTTCCTGTATTTCAGTTTGTGCATCTCAGTGGCTATTTGTTGGACTTTCTCCATGTCTCTCTTGCAGTGAGGAGCCCTGGATGAGAACTGGATGCAGTACTTCAGGTATGGCCTCATAAGTGCTGAATAAAGGGGAAGGATCACCTACCTCAACTTGCTGGGAACTCTCCAATGCGGCCCAGAAGGCTGTTGGCCTTCTTTATCATGAGGACAGCTTGCTGGCCCATGGCCAACTTGTTGTCCACCAGGATGCCCAGATCCTTTTCTGCAAAGCTGCTTTCCAGCTGGTTAGGCCCCACCTGATGCTGTGCCTGCAGTTATTCCTTTCCAGGTGCAGGCCTTTGCATTTCCCACTGATGAACTTAATGAAATTCCTGTTGACCCATTCCTCCAGGCTGTCAATGCACAGCAGCACAACTTTCTGGAGCATCAACCACTTCTCCCAGTTTTGTATAGTCT
Source organism: Buceros rhinoceros silvestris (assembly GCF_000710305.1). Classification (NCBI taxonomy): domain Eukaryota; kingdom Metazoa; phylum Chordata; class Aves; order Bucerotiformes; family Bucerotidae; genus Buceros; species Buceros rhinoceros. Next base: position 23,465 of record NW_010415937.1, on the reverse strand, counting down.
GCAAGTTTGCAATGTCCGGTTCATTAATGAAAGTGTTATTTTTGAGCTATTGATCCCAGTGTTGATGCTGGGGTACGCCATTGGCAACCGGCTTCCAGATGAACTTCCTACCACTGATCAAACTTTTTGAGCCCAGCATTTCAGCCAGTTTTTTGTAAACATCATCGTCCACTTCTCTAATTTCTGCTTCATCAGGTTTAAAAGAAGATGTTATGGAAGGCATCCTCCTTTGCGGGAGAGGAGACCTCAAGTTTTGAAAGGTGCCAGCATAGATTACACCATGATTATCTGCCATCACCGTAATAGCTTTTCTTTAAAACTAGAAGGGTAAGCTTACTTATTTTTCTGTCCAACTTCCTCTGTGCTACTCAATCAGTGAAAGCAAAACATAATACTTAAAGGAAACATATTAATGCCTAGTTTTAAAAACTGTGCAGTACTTGGCAGGCCAGAAGTAGCATTGGAAAACTTCAAGATGATTTCCCAAGTCAGGAATACTGCTCGTCAAATGACAAATGTGTTCAAAACCCAGTATTAAGGAACTTCACTTTGAACAAGAGTAACAGTGCGAAACCAAGTTTAAGAAAAAATTTCCTTTACATCATTTCTCACTGTGACCTGGTAGCATGGCTACTTCAAACTAATCTCCTGCACACCTTCTCTAAACACAAATCAGTTTCAGAAGAGATATTTTCTCTTTTTAATGGAAACCTGAAAGAAATGTGGAAAGCAAGAGCAGAATTACATAAAGCAAACAATGCCTCAGAATGCCAAGGATGATTGTAAGATGTCTTGTAATTACCTTTCTAAGCAACTCTGAATTGTGTCCTTATAATGTGATCATATTAGTCTGTTCATCAAAAAAGAAGCCTATGTAAGCCTATAACCATGATGCGCCACTGTCCTAACAGGACAATTACTCAGCATTGCAAAGGATCAAAAGATTACTGCTGGCATTTGTAGGAATGTACACACATTTTTAGACTATGCTATAAATAGTCCAGACAAAAAATAGAAGCCTACATCAGAGCTGAAATTTACACCATCCCAGGACCAGGCTTTTCAGTGTTTTTTTTTTATTATTGGTTTTAAGTACTTTGTTTTTATACTACAGCATGATAGATGATATCACATGATTTTCAAGTATTCCAGAGTAATTGCAGTAAGAGAATAATTAAGAAAATACTTTGATTCTGGTAGTGCATTTCCCACCTCAGTAAGTTCAGTCTGTACCCAGTACAGACTTGCATCCAGTGTTTCTTCTTCCCTGGTTTTTTTGGTTTTTTGGGGGTTTTTTTTTGGTAATTGATACTGATGTCAATCTGCTTGTCCACCTGCGGTTCATTGAGAAGGAAAAGGAATCATTATAACAACTCACCCATTTCCATAAATAGACATTGTCCGCTTCTGGCTACTTATGAAATTTCATGATACATTTGTTTGTCAAATATCAGTGCTTCCATGTCTCCAAAATGTTAGTTTTGCTGCTACTGGACAGACATACTGTGGGGGTTAGTGTCATGAGGTGAAAGTGGAACACAGCTGACTTTTAAGGTACTCAAGATGCGCTTCCAAGCATTCAGACATCCTTCCAAGTGCCCTAAATTTACTGGATGACATAATTCAGGATTGCACTGAAGGCAAAAGAAAAAGTAAGATAAAAAGCCACTTGAAATAGTGTTTATTAACATGGAAATATGCTCTTTTAACGTGAAGTGCTTTCATTTAAAATGAAAGTAATCCTACAGTGGTAATACAACAAATGAAAGAAGCACATTGAAAATAAACCCTTAAACAATGAGTTACAAGTTGCAAAAATGAGCAACAGACACAAGGGAGTTTTTACTAATTCCAGTTCTTGAGAAGAATACTGAAAGTATGAAATTGCAGTCACTTATTCATTGATCAAGGAACTGGATTTCCAAAAATTAAAATGCAATGTTACATTCATTTTTAGAAGTCCTATTTAGACATATATTTTGCTATAATAAAAACAAGACTTTAAAGAAGAATTTCTGACTTATTGGCTAGTGAGGCAAATTTCAGGATTCATCTAATTTCATTTAAATTTATCAAACGTAAGTTAATTTCCTGAGGTTCTGCTATCAGAAATGAAAGAAGACAGTGAAACACTTGCTATAGATGAGTCTTTATCCACTGAGGATGTAGGTAAACAGCAGATACCTAGCATCAGGTGAGCTGAATTCTTATGTATCTTGTTGCTCACCAGTATTATACAGCAAGATTTCTGCCAGCTTTCTCCTTGGCTGTTTCTTAGTCATTTTGTTTGTTGTTTGGTCAGTTTTTTTGTTGGACAGAAGTCATCCTCTCTCACTGACAACGATGAGAAAAGGGTAACCCCTTTGAACTTACCTAAAGTGAAAGGTAGTCTTCTCCCAACATGACAGAAGATCTCTGCATCACAAAAATCCTTTAATGATGTTTAGACAAAGTACTGAATTGACCTAAACCTTTTCAGTGAAGTCAAATTAAATATTTATTATAAGTTCAAAATTATAGATGAAAGATACCCAAAAACAATCTGAAGGTGTTGATTCAACTAGTGCTCACAATCAAGCTACAATGTAATTCTAGTAATTGCATTCTCATCTAAATTATAATTTTAGTTTATAAATTCTTCTCCCATTATCACTTCTTTATTTTGTTCTGATGGACTGAGGTGAGCAGCAGCTGCTAAACATCCAGTATTTAGAAAATAATCCATTTAGCTACTCAAAGAAAGGATCAACTATATTATCACATCTTGTCTGATCTTTTCTTAAAGATGCCCAGTGACAGATACTTGTAACTATACTTACCGCATTATATGAAGATGATTTTGACCAATCTTCCTGTAAATAGATATTGTAATTTCTGACTCTGGGAATCCATGTTGTGATGTTGTCCAGTGTTCCTCTTTATGATCTTTGACAACATTTTATGCTTACTTCCAAAAATCTTTCCAAAAATTTTGTTCGATGAATTAACAACAATTTCTGATGTAAGTTCTTTTCTCTAAAAGTTGAAACATGTCCCTTATTAGGAGTTTCTTTGCTTTATCATTAATGAGTAGCATAAAATCCAGAGTTCATTTATTTAAAATGTGTTCCTACTCCTGTTTTAAAATCTCATTTTTAAAAGCCAGAGGTGGAACATTTCTATGGTCTTTCAATCCCCTTGAGGTCCTTTGTTCTCTCTATAGTACATTGACAAGGGAACTCTATGCCAAGTAAATCTAATTTTCTCTAGTCAAATGTTCCTCTAAATGGTTATAATATTCCTTTCACGTCTTTTTAATTGATTTAGCTCCAAAAAGATCAGTTGAAGGCTGTGTGGGGCTCTACTGCATTATCGTTTTCTCCTGAAAAAACGATAGAAAGAAAGAAACGCAGGCCGTTCTTTCTGTTAACGCTTTTCCAAGCTTTTTTGTTTATCCCTACACTCTTCCTGACTATTTTCATTATTGACCTATAGCACTGTGTTTGTGGTGGTGCTAGCAGCATATCACTGCAGAGAAAAAAATATTTGAAGCATCCTGAAATATCTTAGTAGCAAGAAAGCTGCTTAGTAGCAAGAAATGGAGCTTCTCAGTGCATAGTATCATTCAAACAATTTTTCTCATGTCCATTATTCTCATGTCCAAAAGAAGGACTGTGTCATAAAGAAAGGAAAAAGGACACTTTCCATCATAAACAATGTGCATTTAAAGTTCATGGCAAGCCTGCTTCAGGATGAAATAAAGCCAAAAGGAAAAAGATGGATGAAAATGACGTTTGTATTACATGGTTAGCATGTCCTAGCATTGATAGAGATAATCTATTGATCAGAGCTGAGATGGAGGTGGGGAGAAGAGAGGATTGTTGCGATTGATTTTTTGTTTAATATTTGTGGGAATTGTTTTCTTGATTTTTTTAATTTCCAGGAGTTTTGTTCATCCTTATCTCAAGCCACAGATTCTGTGATTTTTAGCAGCAGACCCAGGACATCCGTGATAACATTCCTACCTTTCTAGTAGAGCAAATGTCACTATTTCTTATTACTCTGAAAGAGAGAAAAACTGTCTGTCAACATGATTTCATCTCCAGCTCCTCCAGCTCCAGTAAATATTGGCTTCTTTCCAGGTGGTGCCACGGCTCAGGAAAATTTTTCAGTGTTAAAGCCCACGTTTTCTAGAAAGAAATGTATTCTAAAATCTCTTCCTGAATTTGGTAGAAATATCCAACCAAGGTACATTTCTCTAGTCTCTGCAGCACCTTGGTGAAACAGATTCACCTCTGGTGTGACCAGCAGCTGTTTCCCTGAGCAGCTGCCTGGAACTTGCAAGATTCCAGCTGTGCACCTCTCCTGGGGCTGGACTCCCCTGGGTGTCCCAGTGCCCAGCCTCTATGTAGATCTGCCATAAATCCAAGCACCATCCTAAGACATCAGCTTTAGACCAACATAAATCTTACTGAATGAAACATTTCAAGCTTAGCCTGCTAGCATTTTTAAAAAAAAACAGAATAAAACAAAACAAAAAAAAGCACTTGACCAATGACTTCAGC